>NC_057801.1:42798898-42812776 GCF_018294505.1 Triticum aestivum | reverse complement strand
CTACACGGAGGGGATCTTGCAGTGAGTTTGCCCCGGATGTTGCTCCAAAGTGTTCCTATGGGCGGACCTAACACAACCGGGTAGAGAGGTCCACTGGTCAAAGCTCGTCCGTGTAAAGTCAAAGGGCTAGATCTCGTGGTCAAACGCTATAGGGTTAGGCGGGACGGGGGCCCTCGGGGATAGCAATGCCACCGGAGCGTCGCACCGGGCCCTCATACTTGCGAGGTGGTGTTGTGGCATGTCTGAACAGGCGGCACGCGTCTCCGGGGTGTGGCTCCTCTCACGGACGCCGCCGCTCACTACTAGGGAAAAGCCTAGCAACAGCGCGGGTTTTGGGCCTATTAGCAGCGTGGGGGCCGGCGCTACTAATAAGGCGCTACAGCTAACTTATAGCAGTAGCGCGGGTGCCACACGCGCTACTACTATGCCCTTTAGTAGTAGCGTGGGTAAAAACTAGCGCTACTACTACCAGCGCGGGTTTTTTTTTGAATTTTTTCGAAAAAATATTTTGATTTTTTCCCTATTTTTCAAATTTTTGAATTATTTTAACCTCAAATCTCTAATCACCCCTCATCGCTGCTCAATTTAATCTCTAATCACCCCTCATCATTCCAATTCATCTAACTTCCCGAACGGTCACCCATCCTCTCACTACTCCAACCTGAGCACGCTTAACTTCCGGGTTCTATTCTCCCTCGTTTCCAAGTCTGCACTTCTTGTTTTCCTGACAATAGTAAGATGTCAATCCTATTAACCTCAGGAATTTAGCTTGAGCATGAAGTCACACATTTCACAATTTGAGTTTGAAATTATTGTTCTAAAAAATTAGTAACACTAATATTTCTTGAATAATTAGTTTGACCACAGTTTGACCACAGTTTGACCACAGTTTGGCCATATTTTGACCAAATTTGACCAAAATTCAAAAAAACTAAAATAATTATTTAGTAACACTAATATTCTAGAATAATTAGTTTGACCGTTGTTTGACCACAGTTTGACCACACAGTTTGAAATTTTTTCGATTTTTTCCACTCTAGATCTTAAAAGCCCCGTAACTTTTTTTCTGTTAGGTTTTTGAGGATTTTGAAAATGTTTAACTTTTCGAGTAGATGCTTTTTCATATAAAAAACTTATTCATCCGAGTTAGTATGCAAAAGTTATGCCCATTTTACATATTCTTGAGAGATTTTGCAAATAAAGTCGAAATTCATATTTGCAAATTTTCCCAACAACTAGACCACATATCACATGGGAAACTTATTTTCTTATATTTTTTGACATTTTCATCATTTTCTTTTATTTATTTTTTAAAACTGAAAAGGCGATCAGGGGGGGGTTGAGTTTGAAAATGGGACCTTTAGTAGTAGCGCGGTTTTTTACCCCCTCGCTACTACTATGGCACCACTTAGTAGTAGCGAGGGCTAAAAACCAACGCTACTGCTATCAAACTTACTAGTAGCGAGGTTTTAAAAACCCGCGCTACTACTATGGCATGTCCCGGGGGGCACGGTAGAGACCGCTTAGTAGTAGCGAGGGTTAAAACCCGCGCTGCTGCTATCAACTTAGTAGTAGCGAGGTTTAAAAACCTGCGCTACTGGTAAGTAGCAGTAGCGAGGGTTTTTAACCCTCGCTACTATTAACTTTCTGTGTATAGGCTTTTCCCTAGTAGTGGCTGCCGGCACCTGGAGGGGGGAAACGGACGCATCGGGTCTACACGGAGGGGATCTTGCAGTGGGTTTGCCCCGGATGTTGCTCCAAAGTGTTCCTATGGGCTGACCTAACACAACCGGGTGGAGAGGTCCACTGGTCAAAGCTCGTTCGTGTAATGTCAAAGGACTAGATCTTGTGGTCAAATGCTACAGGGTTAGGCAGGACGGGGGCCGTGGGGGGTAGCAATGCCACCAGAGGGTCGCACCGGGCCCTCATACATATCGTACGGTGTGGTGGCATGTCTGAAGAGGCGGCACGCGTCTCCGGGGTGTGGCCCCCCTCACGGACGGTGATGACACAGTAATAGACGTTCCACGGTAATGGTGCGGTGTGATTATTATTAAATACTCGGAGTGTTATAAAATCATGAGTTTTTACACGACGTGGGCACATGTGTTATAGGACTGGTGGTAAATTTTCATAAATTTTGGTGATGGAGAAGTATCTGAACACTTCCCTCTACATGGATTGTTCTTCGCGTGTCTACGACTGTGGTCAGCGGCCTTCGAGGGCTAGCATGCCGCCAAATCTTGCGTAGGCGGCCTCTCACAAGTCTGGAAGTGTTGTGGCGTGTTGTGGCGGTTACAAACGCCGAGCACGCGTCTCCGGGTTGTGGCCCTCCTTACGGGACGTGTCGGGTCTACACGGAGGGGATCTTGCTGTGGGTTTGGCTCGGATGTTGCTCCAAAGTGTTCCTATGGGCTGACCTAACACAACCGGGTGGAGTGGTCCACTGGTCAAAGCCCATCCGTGTAAAGTCCAAGGGCTAGATCTTGTGGTCAAACGGTGCAGGGTTAGGCGGGACAGGGGCCCTGGGGGTAGCAATACCACTGGAGCGTCGCACCAGGCCCTCATAAATGCGGGATGGTGTCGTGGCATGTCTTAAGAGGCGGCATGCGTCTCCGGGGTGTGGCCCCCCTCACGGATGAAGATGACACAGTACTAGACGTTCTGCGGTAACGGTGTGGCGTTAATATTATTAAATACTCGGAGCACGATAAAATCATGGGTTTTTTACATGATGTGGGCACATGTGCTATAGGACTGATAGTAATTCTTCATAGTTTTTGTGATGGAGAATTATCTGAACACTTCCCTCTATGCATATTGTTCTCCGCGTGACTACGACTGTGGCCGACGGCCTCTGGGGGCTAGCTAGCATGCCGCCAGATCTTGCGTAGGTGGCCTCTCACAAGTCTGGAAGTGTTGTGGTGGTTGCCAATGCCCGGCACGCGTCTCTGGGGTGTGGCACCCCTCACGGACGGCGTCGCCGCCGGCACCTGAAAGGGGGAAACAGATGCGTCGGGTCTACACGGAGGAGATCTTGCTGTGCATTTGGCCCGGATGTTGCTCCAAAGTGTTCCTATGGGCTGACCTAACACAACTGGGTGGAGAGGTCCACTGGTCAAAGGCCGTCCGTGTAAAGTGAAAGGGCTAGATCTCGTCGTCAAACGCTACAAGGTTAGGCGGGCCGGGGGCCCTGGGGGGTAGCAATGCCACCAGAGCGTCGCACCGGGCCCTCATGCATGCGGGGTGGTGTAGTGGCATGTCTGAAGAGGCGGCATGCGTCTCCGGGGTGTGGCCCCCCTCCAAGTGACGGCGGCAGTGCCTTGCGTGGAGGGGGGGCCACACCGCGGAGCCCCAAGACGGGCGTCTACGCATGCTAGAACACTTTCACACATGCATCAGGACTCGTCCGATGTTTCGGTGGCATAGCTACACCCCGAATCCCCCCACTAATCAGATTCCCTCCGTGTCGACCATTTCCCCTCTGCGTGACACGGCGACAGCGATGTCCGTGAGGGGGGCAATCGTTATACCATCGGGGTATGTTTCTTGTTTAGATAAGTCACATTTATCTTGTGAAAAAATAAACAATAAAAAATAATATAAAGTAAAAATTTAAAATTTTAAAAAATAAATATATGCCGATGGCAAGGCCGTCGGCATAGCTGCGCACACGGAGGTACAATCCCACGGATCGATGATGTGGCATCGCAAGCGGATCGATGACGTGGCAGAGGGCATGGGCCAGGCCTATGCCGACGGCTATGCCGTAGGCATATCTCTGCCACACGACGGGCCCCCCTCCCTCGGATCAATGATGTGTCGACGACGCGGATCGGTGATGTCAGCAAATCTATGCCGACGGCCGCCGTTAGCACCCGTCGGCGTAGTTTCGACGCCGTCAATCGATCGTCGCTGATCGGGTAGGTGGGCCCAGGCTATGCCGACGGCCTAACCTATGCCTACAGTCCCCGAAGGCGTATCTCGCGCGGTCCCGACGGCCATTCTATGCCGACGGGCCCTTTCGGCATAGGTCGACATATGCCGACGGCATTTCTACGCCTACGGCCTGCCCTAGGCCATCGGCATATGTCCATCTATGCTGACGGGGGCCATCGGCATAGATGAGGCCATCGGCGTACGCGCATATTCTAGTAGTGCATGAGTCATTGGTGATAGAGCAAATGACAAATGCCATACACATTAATTGTGCTGGTACAGAAGGACAAACGCCATCAACACGTGTTGATTTCAAGATGATTGGCCCATTAAGCTGGTTCATGTATAGTGTTGTATTCAGGATGATTTGAAATCCTCCATGGCATCTGAGTATTTCACGAGCTCAATGGGTTTACTCTCCAATGAACAAGTAAAATGGTGCTAGAGCAATAGATTTCTTAGTGATGTTAACTGTGGTCATTAAACAAGCTCAACAGCCTAGTGCAACACCAAACCTCGGGTCGTTCCGAAAAGCTAAGGAGCCGATCACTCACAAATCAACGCATGTAGGTGGCATTTGTCCTTTTGTAGCTCTACAATTATAATGCTATTGTTTGAGGTGCCTGACATGGTATATAGCGAATACGAGACACGTGTCCAGATCCGTGACGTGGTTGATATTCAGGATCCTGCGGAAACTTGTTCTAGCTCATGTCTTTTAAAAACAACCCCGTCCCTTTCTCTCTCCACTTCTCTGATGGTCACTCCCATCTCTCTCTCTCACACACACACAATCCCTCGTGTGACTCCCCGAGTAGGAGTGTGAGGCATCGAGAAGGCAGCAAGAAGCCACAGTAGTTGACAATGTGCATGAAATTTTCAGAAAATTAGGCAAGCTACAACTCTGACCAATCCCGCGGGAGACATATAAACTCGTTTATCCTTTGTGGGCATCACACAAACTCACCGGGTTACCAGTCTTTTATATATGGGTGTGTTCCAGCACACAAAGCACAGTGTTGGTTGTGTTGGTGTGCCGGAGTCATTTTCCCTTGATCCGTGGGATTGTCAGGCCATGCGGGATAAAACCTCACCAATGGTCCTGATCCCGCTGGCCAATTCAACTTGATACCCTGAAAGCACTAGACTATTTTGGTTTGGGCCGGTCTGTTGACGCGTGCAAATAGCACAACCCAAATCCAATCAAACTATGGTATCTAGCTGACGCTGTACATAGTGTTTCTATCTCGGGTTCATAATCCCGCTCAGTCATCCTTTCTGTTCTTCAGGGGAATGTTTTCATTCATTTTGAGTAATCTACGAGTTCACTAGACTGGGTCATAAGTAGTGACTCATGAGTCCTGACATGAGAATGTGAGACAACAATATTTCAGTGGCTACACTTGTACTATTTGAACATGTTTTTGAGAGAAGTCCAGTGACCGTTTTGGCTCCCAGGAGCACCTGCACCTGTGCTGAATAAAAAAATCAAATCAAATACTAGAAAAATTCAAAAAAAACTAATTTTTTTGGCATGGTATATAATTTAGTGCGTGATGTCCGGTCTAAATTTCAAATCATTTGGACATCCGAGTAGCTCTCGGCAAAAAAGACAAATTTGAGGTCTATTAAATAGTTTACTGTTCGTATCCTGTTCTGACCCAATTTGTCTTTTTTGCTGAGAGCTACTCAAATGTGCAAATGCTCTGAAATTTCGAGTGCACCTCATGCACCAAATTATCTACCATGCAGAAAAAATTGGACTTTTTTGATTTTTTTTTTCAAATTTTTATAAATTATTTCTTGACCGGGTGCAGATGAGCCCGGGCTCAAAATTGGATATTCGAGTGACCTAAGACTAGTGTGTCCCATATTGGAGATTTGCACTACTGATTTTGGATTACACACATAGCAAAATGCTGCTTGACTTTTGGTTTGGTGACACAAGCTATCAAATATGGTAATCCTATGAAATCCTAATTGTCACACGAGCCAATCTACGAAGAATTTTTTGTTTGGTTGAGCATCGTATGGGATTATATACCTGACCAAGAATTTTTTGTATATTCCTTATAGGAGGAACTCGATAGAACTCCACCTAATGTTACATGGGCCAATGTTGGGAGAACTATAATCTAAAAAGAGATGTTGTCCATCTTTTAAACAGTTGGTGCTTTTGGAGCTCTCCTCAAGTTAATTGGCTGTACATACTCCAGCCATTATTCTCGTAAAGAAAGTTTTCAATCTAGAATAAGCGCAATTTATGCATGTATAAAACACCTACTTAAAGCTTGTTCGTATTTATTACTCATTTATGACATATAAGTTTGTGTAGGTATATATCTCAAGTGGTTTGTATGCTGCAACTAGGCCTGTCAACGAGCCGAACTCGAGCGAACACAGGCGGGCTCGGCTTGTGCTTGGTAGAAGGTCGAGTCGAGCTCGAGCGAACCCAGGTTGACCTTCGAGCTACACGTTAGGCTTGAGTTTGGCTTGTTAAGACTTCGAGCCGAGCTTGAATCGAGCTTTTAACAAGCCGAACTCAAACAGTTTGTCGAGCCCGAACATACAGCTAAATATAGCAATGAAAAAAAGTAAACTGCGATCAGGCATTCTTTTTGCTCTTTTTTTCTTCATGTGGTGGATCTGAGCTATCGTGTCGTTAGTGTAGCACTTGGCTACATGGACATGGACTAGTTTTGGACATCGCAAAAGACAAGCTGCACGACCTAGATTTAGCATATTGTTCCTACAAAATGCGCATAGTTTAGTGATGCGTGCTCCATCGCATGTGTTTGACCGAGCTTTGCCGAACTGTTCGAGCTCGAGCTCGAATGGCTCGCGAGCTACACGTTAGGCTTGAGTTTGGCTTGTTAAGACTTCGAGCCGAGCTCGAATCGAGCTTTTAACAAGCCGAACTCAAACAGTTTTTCGATCCCGAACTTTTTTGACAGCCCTAGTTGCAACTTTGGAATCCTATTTACCGCTCGTAGCTTGCTTTACGATAGCTCCGTGCAACCACAGCCACCCATTAACCAACCCCACCCCCACCCCCATCCCACTTGCTTTGGACCAGGGCCTTTCCTACAGTTTCTCACGAGACGTCTCTTTTCCCACAGTCTCACTCTTCCTTTTCCGATTTCTAATTTTTATTTTTATTTTACTATTGCACTTTGTTTTATTTTTTTTTATTTTTTTTCCTTCTTCACTTTTTTTCTCAGGTTATAACCATTTCATTTCTAGTTCTCTATTTTGTTTTATTCTGAGGAAAATACCTGAATATTTTAAAATTGTAGACCACATTCTGAAACATCCTAAATTCTAAAAAGTGCATACGAACTATTTAGAGACAACGAGAGGCCAGCTCCTGATCGCTCGATCTCGCTTGTCTTTGTAGCACTCGTGGTCATGTGCCACCTGGTCGGGAGACCTGCCCCTCCGCCGCCGCCCCAAGGCTCGTCTGGCGGAATCAAACCTCACTGCCAGCCTCCGCCGCCAAGGAAGGTTACATGTTCTCCTCATCCATTCCTTATGCTCTCTCTTTCTCACTGTCTGTCTTCTTCCCTGACATAATGTTATTTCTCTGTTAGTTTTCCCTCAACAAATCCATCAATTTTTCATGTTTGCTTGATGGGAATGAATCGATTGGATGCCTTGGTTGGTTGCTGCAGGGACATGCCGGAGTCATCGTCGACAGCATCAAGCAAGGAAGTTAAAAATCCATCAATCCAAAATATGCAACGCCATGTCCCGCGGTTCGTGAGCAGGATCTTCATACATGCTACAGCATGGACAAAGAGAATTCACTGCCAATATTTTTGCTCAACTGCGTACAACGACAAGGTGCTCCAGTGCCCAGATTAAAAGCTTCTACATCCTGAAACGGGCTCCTTTAACACTTGCAGATCCAGAACAAGAATTTACAGGGTAGCATCGTATGGTAACATACTAATAAGCTTTCCAAGGGGAATCCGAAATGAAAAATCTTTGGTTTCAGCGTGAGAGTTTTCAGTTTGTTGAGAAGACAGCACAATATTGTGATTCGTTTCGTGGTGCTTCGGATATCTTGAGTGCTTCGGATATCATGATCTTACTTCTTTGTGGTGTTTTTTTTTGCTCGAGCAAATTGTCAAATATTATTTGTAGTTGCACATATAATAGATCTCAGTTGTATATGATCGTTGGGAAGTTGCACAACATGATGATACTAAATTGGTTAGATGAAGTTTTTACTTAAGTTGATCTAAATTTGCTAGTCACATGTTTTGTTGGCATCCGCATTAATTGTAGTTGCACACATTAATTTTCAGTTGAATAAAACTATTAAGAAGTTGCACAACATGACAATACTAAGATGGTTAGATAATGCCTCGTGCTCACATTACTTACTCAACTGTACACATGAAGTTGTAAGCTCGACCAACTACTATTGCAAACTAAAAGAATGTCGCACACACACGACCACATAGTTGCACTCATGTGCTCGTGAAGATACACACTCTCATCGGCATAGTAATGCACGCAAAACTGTGGAAGTTGCACATGCATGGCAGCATAGTCGCACACACACGACGTGCGCGCGACCACGAAGGTACACACTTGGGTCGGTATACTAGCCCATGCACGACTATGAGTGTTGCACACGCCCGGTGGCATAGTCGCACACACACGACCATGGAGTTGCATACTCTCGTCGACATATTCGCACATGCGCGCCCGCGAAGATGCACACCCTTGTTGACATAGTAGCTCATGCACGACTTCAAGAGTCGCACACGCACGATGGCATAGTCGCACACACACGACCATGAAGTTTCACACTTTCGTCGGCATAGTTGCGGGTCATGAAGATGCACACTCTCGTCGGCATAGTACCTCATGCACGACTGAGGGAGTTGCACATGCGTGGCTGTCAAGATGCACACTCTTGTTGGCATAGTAGCGCACGCACGACTACAGGAGCTGCACACGCGTGTGGGGTCATAGGCGCACATGCATGACCGCCGGATCTGCACACACTCGCCGGTATAGTCGAACATGCGTGGCCGCAAAGATTCACAGTCCCGTCGACATAGTAGCTACGGGAATTGCACACACGCGGTGGCATAGTCGCCCACGCACAACCACATAGTTGCACACCCTCGTCGACATAGTCGCACACTCGTGGTCACGTAGTTGCACACTTCCATCATCATAGTACCACATGCACGACTACGGAGTTGCACACTCTCTCCCGCATAGTTGCAAACGCATGGCCGCAGAGTTGCACTCTTTTCGGCATAGGTGTTCACTCTCGTTGGGTTCGGAAGTTGCATACTCTAGTCGGCATAGTACTTCACGCATGATTGCGAAAGTTGCATACATGCGCCAGCATAGTCGGGCCCATAGGACCACTGACTACACACTCTAGTTGGCATAGTAGATCATGCACGACCGCAAAGTTGCACACTCCCATTGGCATAACCGCACATTCACGACTATGGACTTGCACACTCTCGTCGGCAAAATTGCACACGCACGGTCGCGGAGGTGCACACTCTTGTCGGCATAGTAGCTCACGCATGACCGCGAGAGTTGCACACGGATGGCAGCATAGTCACATAGGCACAACCACGGATTTGCACTCTTGGCATACGTGAAAAAAGGTGCACATCGACTGTCAGGTAGTTGCACATCGACTAGTAAACAGTTGCACTTAACGGGAAGTACATTGCACAAAAGACAGTTCATCAAACATAACCATGCGGAGTCTAGTTTTGAAGAGCACATTATGAAGATTCATACGGTAAAATGGATCTTAATTTTGATGATCGAGTCAAAACTTATTATTCTTTAGAAAAATTAAAACACGGATTAAATGTGTTTACATTTGTTCGCATTAGTAAAAACTGCACATCCACGTGTAGGGAAAAAGTTGCACATGGATTCTCGTGTAGTTGCACCTTGACCGCTAACAGTTGCACCGAACGGAGATTAAGTTGCACAAAAAAATCATCAAAACATACCCATGTTGGGCCTAGTTTTGAAGAGCACGCCACGAGTGTTCCAATGGTGAAAACGGATCTTAATTCCAACGCGCGGTTTAAAAGTTATTACTTTTGAAAGATTATAAAACCCCAAACTAAATGCGTTCACACCTATTCTCATGGTGTTTCTGTAACTCTTTCTTCTTTTTCTGTTTATACATAGTATTACGTTTCTAATACGGATTAGAATTTTTCTTCTATAAATTAGGGAGACAAATTATTTCTTTTCATAGATTAGAGACAAAATATCTCCTTTTTTGGTATGCCACTCCGAAGCGCTAAGGAACATCCGGCTACTCCCTAAACGCGTCCCTGAAACATATGGGCAATTTTTTCTACTAGACAAGATCTTTTGAAATGATGATTATTTTTTCATACACATGGCATTTTAATATGGGAAGAACATTTTACTTCAAACATATAAACATTTAGGTTTAAGTGTGCATGATCATTTTATTATTTCGCTCTATATTAACTTTGCTCATTGTTAAATAGTTTTCTAGTAATATTTAAAAATTATTAGTTTTACTCCCTCCATCTAGGAGTAGCAGCGTGACCTAGGTGGCTTTAGATTGGGCGTTGAGGAGCAGCAGGACGAGCTACACTTTCAATCACAGCACCGGGACAAAGGGAAGCAAAATCAACATTTAATTGCATGCCTTTTCATCTCTCCATTCGGGCCCACGTACGTGATTGCATGCAAAACCATTTTCAATCTCTTCCCTAATCAACGCATAGCGGCAACGCATGTACTGGTCGTTCTCGTGCGGGCGCCTCCTCTTCCTCCGCCCCTCCGTCCTAGGTGGTCGCCGGCCGCCACCTCTAGGCATGGCAGGCCGTCCGCATGGAGGCTTCTTCTGTACCAGCGGTGATACGTTGCCGGGGCTCCCACCGCTCGGCCTAGTTCGTCGTCCTCGCACCGTGTACAATCCAAGCATCGGTGATGCAGCGTCGGACACGCCGCCGTCCGGCCTCCTTGGACGAACCATGCCAAGCTATACGATAGGCACGGCAGGAAGAGAGCCTGTCATCCCCGAGCGCCGCGTTGGGTTGTCCCGTAGGCCTCGCGGTGCTAGTAGACGAAGGGAGTAGTTAATATGTAGACAAATAATATTTATTAATGGCCACACAAGTAGCTTACACGTCTAGAGTTGCTTTAGGTGAGGCTTTCCTATTGCACAATGAAAGAGGTAGGGTCTGCTTGGTTCGTGTCCACGGCATTACCAGCCTAACCTGAACTATGCCTGAAGTGTGCCTGCTACTTGTTTGGTTGATGCCTGAAAGATGAAATGCATGCCTGACATAGACGTACAAGTATAGATGATTAGTCTGACGCAATTGAAAAAAATGAATTGTTTAGTCCAGGCAGCATGATTTCCCTGAGCCAGGCGTCCTATTCCATGCCGTGGGGATGATGTGATATTAACTTCATTGGGATTTTATCATTCAATCCCACGCTCAGGAAAGTTGTAGATGTAAATCCTCATGTGAATTCGTAAACAGAGATGCCTTCCTTCCCTTCTTCCTAGTTCTCTTTTAGATTCGAGGAAATCTCTCACCTCTCGCTCCATCTTAATGAATTTTTTTTCGCTGGTGCGCTCCATCTCAGTGATAGTGGTATACACTGAATAGCCCATGCAATAAATATGCACGAGATAGTGTGAATCATACCTTCTAGAAGCGCCCAAGTCACACTTAATAGAACTTATGATGGGCGGTTGGATCATATCTTAAAATTAGTTTCTGACATGCCAGAAATCAATATGATCAACGGTATAGTCCCAGACACCAACCTTCAACTATGCATACAATGTCATCTAGGCTTGCTTATAAGTATATTACCCCATCTATTCTTAACCACTCAACATACTCACACGCGTACATACCATGCTGCTATTACTCAAGTAGGTCGCAGGCTACGTAGCGGCCTCACTAGCTCGAAGGATCACAAGACAACGGAAGCCATTGGATGCCTAATTATGGGAATATGATGCATCGTGAAAGAAATGAAAGTTTAGCTATAGGCCTAGTGGCTTTCCATCTCCCAGACGTTCACGATGAGACTGTGAACGAGAGGAGCGACAACATTGATGCCTACTCCTTTATTCCTTGCAGCTAAGTTGAGCTAGACTTTCTTTTTTTGCTTTGGCTTTCTTTTGTAACTTTTGTTAATGTTAATGAAAATTACCGTAGAAGATTGTTCTACGGACAGTGCTTTAAAAAAAATGCTAGATTGGAGGGGCATGGAACTGGCGATGTTGTGCCGAAGTGTGGCAATCGGCATCCTGAGTTCATGACAAAGGTGATTCAAAACGTTGTGACTAAAACATTGCAAATGCTTTTTTAACATGATAAATATAAATATGACTCTAGGCATTGCCCGATTCTATATTTAAAGGAGATGGCAACCAACCAGTAAAGAAAGAGGTAAATCAGACATTATTGCAGCCACTAATCTTCTGAATCCTCTGTTAAGTAAAGGATAATGGCCGATAGATCTTCATATTTCATATTTCACAATGATACCTAAGCAGATCGTCACTAGTAGAAAAGGGGGCATTGGTCCAGGTCGGGTCAGCCCATTAGTCCCGGTTCAATCGAGAACCGGGACCAATGGGGGCATTGGACCCGGTTCGTGAGCCCCGGGGGTCGGCCGGGCCACGTGGGCCATTGGTCCCGGTTCGTCTGGACCTTTTGGTCCCGGTTGGCGGGACGAACCGGGACCAATGTGCCTTGCTCCTGGCCCATCAACATTGGTCCCGGTTGGAGGCATGAACCGGGATCAAAGGACGCCCATTAGTCCCGGTTCATACCACCAACCGGGACTAAAGTGTTGGTCCTTGTTGCGGCCAGAGTTTAGTCCCACCTCGCCAATCGAAGGGGGCTCACACTGGTTTATAAGCCCCTCCATCTCTGCCCTGTTGAGCTCCTCTCAAAATGAAAATAGATGCCTTTATACAGGAAATTAGACCTAAATTCATACTGAATTTCTCTGAAGTTAGTAGAAATTTATTATGAATTTAGGTTGAATTTTCTCTATAAGCGCATCTATGCTCATTTTATTAGTAAAGTTAATCACAACTATTTTTTCTTCTATTTATTTCTGAGTAGTTTTTTATATAGTTTTTTTCTTTTCTTCTATATTTCTTTCTTTCAATTTATTTCTGAGTTGTAATAAGTCATTAAAAATAAAAAAGATTTTAGTAAAGTTAATCACAACTAATTTTTCTTCTACTTATTTCTGAGTAGTTTTTTATATAGTTTTTTTCTTTTCTGCTATATTTTTTTTTCTATTTATTTCTGTGTGGTAATAAGCTATTAAAAATAAAAAAGAGGCGCAATGCTAGTTAATTCGCTTCAAGCCTTTCGGAATAGTGTAAACTGCATTGCACATAGCTCCGTGCAGTCTACCCTATTCCTCAAGGCTTGAAGCGAACCAAAGTGCAGGTGAGCATTAAGCCTCTTCTTCATCGTCTGTGCACTCAGGGCTTATAAACAGCTGCGAGTGCCTCTCGCTTGGCGAGGTGGGACTAAAAAAACAGCTGCAGAAAGAATCAACTAAAAAACAGCTGCAGAAAATAAATAAATAATTAGACGGGTCCATTGGTACCGGTTGGTGGCTCCAAACGGGACCAATGCCCTTCTTTAGTCCCGACACATAATGCTTTAATGTCTTATGGTTCGGCCCTCATGATACCATGCCAACTTTCAACTTTCAACTTTTTTAGAGTTCATTTGAAATGCTTTAATGCAGAAATCAAAAGAAAATAAATAATGCAGAAAACAAAACAGAAAAACTGGAAAAAATAAAAATAGCAACAATAAGTATTTTGTTGTAAGTAGAAACAAAATAAAATAAATAAAGAAAAAAGAAAACGAAAAAAGTGTATTCAAATTTGAAAACTAATGGCAC
>NC_057801.1:42798214-42798888 GCF_018294505.1 Triticum aestivum | reverse complement strand
CACAAAACAAAATAAAAAAACAAAAAAGTGTTTTCAAATTTGAGAACTAATGGCACTAACAGAAAGTTTATAATTTTTCTGAAACTAAAAGCAAAAATAATTAAAAAATAAAGCAAAAAAACAAAAGAAAATAAATAATGCAGAAAACAAAAAAAATCTGGGAAAAAAATAAAAATAGCAACAATAAGTAAAGAAAAAAAGTACCTCCTACTCGGCCCCCATGGTCTGAATACGACTAGAAACCCACCATGGGCCAGGACTCAGGCCCGCAGGTGGCCCAGTAGGCCCATCAGGCAAAGCAGTAGTAAGTAGGCCCGTAAGCCTGCAGTGGAGAGGAGCTCGAGAGGGGTGCGGCAGTGGGGCTTATAAACCACTGCCGGCCCCTCTCAGCTAGCGAGGTGGGACTAAACTTTCCTGTCGTACCGTGCCAGCACACGACCATTGGTCCCGGTTGGAGGCACCAACCGGGACCAATGCCTACCCTTTAGTTCCGGTTGGTGGCACCAACCGGGACCAAAGCCCTCTGCTTCCCGCCCTTTGGGCTGCTGAAAAGAGGCCTTTGGTCCCGGTTGGTGCTATCAACCGGGACTAAAGGGTGCATTAGTCCCGGTTGGAGCCACCAACCGGGACCAAAGACTTTGCTATATAAGGAAAAATTTCAGAACCACATCCCC
>NC_057801.1:42793137-42797714 GCF_018294505.1 Triticum aestivum | reverse complement strand
ATTTTTAGTAAGTACTATATAGTAGGTGCTACTTTGTTTTTAGTAAGTACTACTTTATTTATTTATAGTAAGTGCTTAGTATAGTTGAACTAGATAGTTGATTTAATTAATAAAACTACTTTATTTAACTATATATAGAAGTAGTTTGTAGTAAGTGCTACTTATTTATTTATAATAAGTGCTACTTTATTTATTTATAGTAAGTGCTACTTTATTAATTTATAGTAAGTGCTTAGTAGTTGAACTAGATAGTTAATTTAATTAATAAAACTACTTTATTTAACTATATATAGAAGTACGTAGTTCCCGCATCGACGTCGGCGATGCCTATCCCGCATCCTCGTCATCGTCGATTCGTTGGTGGAGGCCTGCTTGATCAGGGCCATGTTCGGGACTGGGCTCCGCCAGGCTGGTATTGGGAGGTGCTACCTTCTGGGGGACGTAGGTTGGTGAGGAGGCAGCCCGTTGTTGACCGGATCTTTGTTTGGTGGCGGTTGCGTGGGCCAGTGACGGTGCCGAGGCTTCCGGACACCGCGGAGGTGGTACGTCACCGTGTCAGCGAGGAGCACGAGCACGTCCGTCGCTACATGGTTGCGTTGGAGGGCAGGTTCGACAATACCTGGCAGGTTCTTCAGGGATCTCAATGGAGCTATGATCCTGTGATCGTTCCTTATCTTTGGGTGTCCACCGCCCGCGACGATACCCGTCGGGCGCTACGGTTCTAGCTGTATTAATTAGCGATGCTATATGTATGATACTATTCGAGGAGTATTCGACGATGTACGGACACAAGAGATGTTGTAGTTTTAGTTATAATTGAATGCATGCTAATTTGAATACTACTTTATTTTACAATTTGGTTTTGCTTATTGAATGCTCATATTGGAAAAGTACTCCTACTTTGAATGCTAAAATTGAAGAGCACTCCACGCAGAAATCTAGAAGCCCCCTCCATCATCCACGCCGTCGTGGGGGTAGCTTCTTCTTCATTCCTGTGTGCTAGACAATTTGTTGTAGTAATGCACTCGGGAATGAAAGGAGGAGCTACATACCATCACCGATAGTCAACCCGTGATTAATAATAATGATCTAATTTAGGTTTTTTAGTACATATATTTAATATTTGAATTATGAACTTAGGCCGGAAATGTCGTACTCGGACGATGAAAACCACTCGGGGGAGTGCGACTGGTGCCACGACGACCGAGGTATGTGCGACAGGTTCACTGAGCTGGACGAAGATCGGCGCTTCAGCATTAAGCTCGAGGAGACCTTCGATGTTCATACGGTACGCAACGGTGACAATAGTTTTTTCATAATTAAGAACGACTAACTATTTTAACATGTATTTTTCATCTTTTCCAATTCGACTAGCTTATCCCATGCTTTGCAAGACGCTATGTCTTGGAGAGGATGGGTTTTGAAGACCATGAAAGTATGGAAACCAAAAAAATTATCCTAAGTACACATCATGGTGTAGATTTTCAAGTAAAGTTGTACAATGCTCAGAGTGTAACCGATTTTGGTTGAAAAAACTGGGAAGCACTTTGCAAGATGTATGGATTTGATGAGGGTATGCTTGTCACCATGGATCTTGGTGATCCTACAATCGCGCAAGAGAGACCTTCGATTTTCGTCCTTGTGGATACACCTCCAATTCTTCCCCCATGTGAGCTTAACATAGTTATTAAGTAATTTATACTGTTTATTTGAAAATAGTTGACAGCTTATTTCCATTGACAGCTTATTTTCATTCTTCAAAGAATGTGCGGAAGATGGTAGACAGAACCTACTACACCGAAGGCTCCGAATTAACTTATCAGGAGAAAAATCATCTGGTCGCATTTTGTACTGATCTTGAAAATTACAATATCTACAATCAAACTCCTCAACATTATGGTCAATACGTGCCACTAGTGCACGTGTTGAACTACGGTAACTACCATGGGGATACCCTGGTAAGATTTTTTACTATTACGACATCCGTGCATCCTTTTGCACACTTCTAAAACTAGTACATCATTGCTAACTACGAAGTTATTACTATGTTTTTCAACAGATAATCCCGAATGATTGTGTGTCTCATCTGATGTATACACACGGTAGCCTTCATGTTTTGAACATACAACCAGATCTTCCTACGAATCTGAACTGTCCATACCGGGTTTCTAAAAGAAGTGGAGACATGACAATCAAAGAATGGAAAAAATGTATGGACAGTCGTAAGGAGCTTCTTGGAAGCAACAATCAGCGAAGGGCAAGAATTGGAGATAGGATGATCGCCATTCTTCATAATGGAGAGTCAGGGTCTATATTGTTTTTATGCTATTTTACCTTAAGGGTGTTTAGGTCATGTCCTACCTGATACTGATGATCATGTGCTAAGAACAATTATGTAGGGTTGGGTTCGATGACTATGAGGATGATGATCGTATGACTTATAATTAATAACGAGTAGAAGTTGTATGATGATGCATGATTAATAGGACTTGTTATTATATATGATGATGTATGATGCGAGCATGCATGAGTTATTATATCAGCGGGTGAAATGAACATATATAGCAGCAGCGTTGGTAAACCAAGGACGAGGATATAAGAGAGGACACTTCTCTCTATTAGCTAGCTAATAACAACCTAAAAATAACCCCCAAAACCCCTAAAGCAGCCACTTCTCTAAAAAAAACATGGAGTTTTGGTCCCGGTTGGTGCCACCAACCGGGTCCCGGTTGGTGCCACCAACCGGGACCAAAGGCCCCCTGACTGGGCTCGGCGCACAGGGCCACGTGGAGGCACATTGGTCCCGGTTCATGTTTGAACCGGGACTAACGGGTGGAGGTATTAGTAACAGCCCATTAGTCCCGGTTCATGAACCGAGACTAAAGGCCCTTACGAACCGGGACTATTATGTGTTTTTCTACTAGTGCGTCACTCATGATCATCATGAGGAACAAAAACAGATATCACCAGTTAACCACCAATCTATATGCCCGGGTGGACATCCCTGTCATTAACCGATCAAAAAAACCCGACCCAGACCGGCTCCTCAAACCGGCCCCATATGCCTGGGCTATCCGGCACGCCTCATAACCAGCTCATATCTGGGGCGGATATTGGGAGGCCTGAGCGCGTTCACCACGACTGGCTGACAACATGGACCTATGTGGAAACACTCGGAAACCATCGACCCGATAGGCGTCACGTCCAATTTCAATTAGCGTAGTGAGGACGTATATGGCGGTGCTCCGACGCGCCGCCCGATGATTCATGCGACTATTTTGTACAGACGGTGAACCCCAACTTTAGTTGCATCCCATTTCCCTCCCTCTCCCTCCCCTTCGCCACACCACCCATCATATATGCTTGTCGTCCACCGATAGCCATGGCCAGCAGAAGGTCACGACGTATGCCATGCTCACACCGGAGCGGCACCTTGAGTTGCTTGAGGAGATCTGGGCTAGGAGCGAAGCCCGTATTGCAGTCGGCCTTCCTCCGGACTCACCGGAGCCGGAGGAAGAGTAAGAGGCAGAGCAGGAGTAGGACACAGCCATGGAGGGCACGGAGCCGGAGTTGGAGGACAACAAAGCGCGCGAGGCGGATCCGGCCCATCCGGCTGAGGGCTTCCTATGAAGAAGGCGATGGAGCACATTCCATCCTCGAATCACTCATGTCAAATGAATAGGTGGAGGCCAACCGCCGCTACCCGCCAGGTGGCCACGGAGCGTGACTAACTCTTCGTGGCCATGAATGAGGCGGCCAACGAGTAGGAAGCCAGTGAGTAATAACAAGAAAATTTGGAAGTCGAAGAGGAGTTGTGCTAACCAAAGAACTTGCACGGCGCAACTGGCCAGGAAGTAAGTAGTGTTGCTTTTGTGCTCAGGACGAGACAATCAAGCACCTCTTTTTCCAATACAAGTTTGCACGTTCTACATGGTCATTCATACAAATAGTGTCAAATCTATATCCGCCCCAAGTGTTGGGAATATATTTGGTCATTGGATGGACAATATTCGAAATAGGTTCAAAACCCTAATAAGTAACGGAGTGTATACCTTACTTTGGTCGCTTTGACTTTGTAGAAATAATTTAGTTTTTAATTAAAAAAATGCTTCTCCTCTACAAGTTATTTTTCCTCGTACGCACTCGCTTCGCAGGAGGTATACGCTACAACGACCGGAGCACTAACCTGTTCAAGGCAGTGTGTACGGTGTTGGAGCAGGCGGCTGCCGAGGTTTTTCCCCAACATTGGTGGCAGCATAACCCCCGGAACGATCCACTGCCATTTTTGACATAGGTATAGTTCCGGTGTATGGGACACTACTGTTGCCGACTTGTCGTTTTTGTTACTTTTCCTATTGTCGGACTTTTGATGTTTGACTGTGTGCATCCTAGTTATGAGGCCAGGTGTTACTCATAATGTTTTGTATCCACTTGGTGCTATATTTTGAGATAATAAAAGCGCCCTTTATTGGAAAAATGAGTAGGAGGCCGGTCCACCAGTCACCGCCGGCAGCGATGCGTCTGCATCTCCAACGACGATTAGTATTAGTAGGTATTTCATATGTACGTAGTAGTCT
>NC_057801.1:42787488-42792756 GCF_018294505.1 Triticum aestivum | reverse complement strand
AGATACTCTTATTATATGAACCCGTTTTGTTTTTTTAGTTGATGCAGAGCAAAGGGGGGGGGGATAAATGCCTGTCTAGACAACTTGAACAAGATAATATTTGAAACCAGATACACTAGGAGTGGGAGACGTCCATAAGTCACAATGCAACAATTCAAAAGGAAAGGAACTACTAGTAGTAGATGCACTAAAGGGGAGCCTAACATGCTTGCCCAATTGGCAGGCGTGACAGAGAGAGGCATCGTGCAGCTCGCGAGCATGAGGAAGCTTGAACTCGTCAAGAAGAGTAGTCGTGGTGTCGCTGCTGGGATGGCCAAGACGACGGTGCCATAAGGTGACGGAGGCGATCATAGCGTGAGGCGTGGGAGTGGGTGCGCCATGGACAGTGTAGAGGTCACCGAAGCTATTGAACCGAGCCAGCTCCATCTTGGTTCGAAGATCCTTCACAGACAAGCCATAGGGGTCAAATTCAACCGAAACTTGATTGTCAATGGTAAAACGACGAACGGATATGAGATTCTTAATGAGAGCAGGTGCAACGAGAACTTCGCGAAGAAGAAGAGGGGAACGAGAGGGAGAGAGATAGGAGGTACCGACGCCGGTGACAGGAACAGAAGAGCCGTCGCCAATGGTAATAGAGGGAAACAAAACAGAAGGATGAATGGCAGAAAGAGAAGTACCAGATGCAGACATGTGGCAGGATGCACCAGAGTCGAAGATCCAGTCGTTACCTGTGTCCTGGGTGGTGAGAGAGTTCATGGCGGCGATGAAGGCGGCCTGATCCCTGGCCGGAGCGGTCGAGGTGGAGGCTGGGGCGGGCGGCGTCGGAGTTGATGAAGATGCGCCCGCGTTGCCGTGCTCCCAGGGCGATGGCGTGGGGAAGCCGTAGGGGTACATGAGCGGCGCGGGCGACGCCGCCGCTGCCTGGTACAACGGCGCGTACGCCGCATATGCGTGCGGCGGAGGACGCGAGCCGAGGAGGCCGGGGGCGCCGGTCGAGGGACGAAGCCCGGGCGCCCATCCACCGCTGTAAGCCGGCGGAGCGCCATAAGGTGACGGTGAGGACCACGGCATGGGCCACGCCTGCACCAGGCCGGTCCACGGGTCTGCAGCGGGGCGCCAGGTGGTGGTGGCCGGAGGCGGAGGCGCGGCAGGTGGTGCTGAGGAAGCAGAAGCAGGCGCAACCGAGGAGGAAGAAGGGGCCGAGCTTAGCTTCGGGGGACGGTACACCGGGTTTTTGCCCTTGTAGTTGGGGCTGGGGCGCCATCCTGGAGGTGGTTGGACGGACGGAGACGACGAAGGCGCCGCCGCGGCCGCTGGTGGGGGAGCAGGGCGAGCCGTAGCATGGAAGAGGTGCGGAGTGTTCACCTTGCATGCCTGGTTCTGCTCCTCCATCTGGAGCATCGAACGCGCCTCGGCAAGAGTCGGCAGTGGGCGCAGGAGCGAGATCAAGGTGGCCTGTTGAGCGAACCGCTCGTCAAGCCCGCCCATGAGAGCATGAAGGAGAGAGCGGTCGGCGACCACCTCGCCGAGCTCACGGAGTTCGTCACCAATGGCCTTGATGCACTGACAGAAGACGCCGACGGGTCGATCGCCCTGGGTGATGGTGCGGAGCTCGGTGTTGAGGGCGGAAACACGAGCGTCGCGGTTGTCCTGGAACAGCCGACGAAGCTCGGCCCAAATGTCGCGAGCGGTCGCGCCGTCGGTGACTACCAACTTGAAGAGCTCGGTGGAGATGCGCGTGTACAGCCACTGGATGATGGCTAGGTCATCCTTGAGCCACCGAGGGTCTTGAGGAGACGGGGGGGGAGGGGGGAATTGCCGGTGATGTGATGAAGAAGAGAACAGCGGCCGAGGTGAATCTCGAACAAGTGGCGCCAATGGTAATAGTTGTGACTATGGAGATCCAAGACGATGGGTATGAATGGCGTGATGTCTGTGATGGTGTCGCTGAAGGAAAGAGGGGGAGGGGCGAGGGTGGTCTGGCCGCCGGGAAGAGGAGGTGGGGGCGGAATGGCGGGAAGAGGATGTGTTGGCTGGCCGCCGGGAAGAGGAGGGGTTGGCGGGCCGCCGGAGGAGGGGAGGTTGGTTTGCCCTCCAGGATTGGTCATGGCGATCGTGGAGGGGAGGAATCGGAACTGGTGTCTGATACCATGTAAATTTGCTATATTGCTTTCGTTGCCTTTCAAGTACAAGAGGAGGGGGTACATATAGGTTGCCGGCGCAACAGGACTAGAGTCGTGTGCTTGATCGTGTGCTTGATCGTGGGCCGATGGGAGGAGACCGAGTCCATCGGTCTAACAGTCATGTCTACCTCATGTCTTTTAAAAACAACCCCGTCCCTATCTCTCTCCACTTCTGTGATGTCCAGTCTCATCACACACGCAACGAGCGAACCATGAACACTGCCCCAAAACAGACACCTTGTAGGCCAATGTGTTTGAAATCTGTATCGGTTCTTATCTTTTTTGACCAATCAGTTGGAATAGATTAGCCAACTGTCAAAATTGAATACGTACTAACAAATCCATTATGTGAATCCTCGAGTAGGAGTGCGAGGCATCGGGAAGTTCTGAAGAAGCGAGAGTAAACCACACAGTGCACGGAATTATCAAAAACGTTGGCAAGTACAGCTCTAATCAATCCCGCGGGAGACATATAAGCTCGCTTTTTGTTTGTGGGCATCGCACAAACTCACCAGGTTACCAGGTTACCAGTCCTACGTGTCGAGGTGTGATGCAGCACACAAAGCACAATGCTGGTTGCGTTGATGTGCCGGACTCATTTTCCCTTGATTCGGGCGATTGTCAAGCCATGCGGGATCAAACCTCACCAGTGGTCCTGATAGCGCCGGCCAATTCAAGAACAGTAGGATTAACTTGATACCCTGTCGAATCGCTAGACTGTTTTAGTTTGTGGCCGGTCTGTTCATGCGTACGAATAGCACAACCCAAATCCAATCAAACTATGGTATCTAGTTGACGCTGTACACAGTGTTTCCATCTCGGATTCATTATCCGCTCAGTCATACTCTTTTTTTTTTCTCGAATACGCACGAGTATGCGTATCATATATTAAGAGAAGAAGGGGGGGAAGAGATCCCCACCCACAGTTAATTACAACGCGTTACAACAAAATTCACTAGACTGGGTCATAAGTAGTGACTCATGAGTCCTGACATGAGAATGTGAGACAACAAAATTTCAGTGGCTACAGTTATATTATTTGAACATGTTTTGGAGAGAAGACCAGTGACCTAACACTAGTGTGTCCATACTAATATACGGAACTTTAACAAGACCCCGATCTAGCAAGTAGATTTTCCACTCAAACCAAAAGCTTTGCTTATTGGAGATTTACACTGCTGATTTTGGATTACACACATAGCACAATGATGGTTGACTTTTGGTTTGGTGACAATAGCTATCAAATATGGAAATCCTATGAAATCCTAATTGTCATGCGAGCCAATCTAGGAAGAATGTTTGGTTTACTTGAGCATAGTTTGGGATTACATACCTAAGAAAAGATTACACACACACACACGCGCGCGCACCCGCGCACGCACACACACACACACACACACACACACACACATATATATATATACATCTGGGCTATTCTGTTACGCGTAACAGAATACTATTCTGTTACCCTTTTTGAACTGACGGTTTGAGGTGGTTGTACTGATGTTTTCGAAGCGGTTGCACTGCTGCTTTCAGTTTTGTTTAACACATCGTCTTCTTTAGTTCAATTTTTTTTTTTAATTTTTTTGTCGGAACGGGGCGTGTAATATATCGTTGGAAAGCTCTTTACAACCATATTTCAAGTATATTGAACGTTTTTGCAAAATCATTATGGTTTAAGAGCAGTTTTGAAAAAACCGTTTTTTTCAAAACCGAAAACGTGAATCGTATTTTGGACTCAATTTTCAAACCGTTTGTCGGAATTGAGTAAATAAGATGGCGTTGGAAAGCTGGTGAAAATCCGCATCTTTCATATGTGTTGTTTTTCTAATTATATATGCTTTAAAGTAATTTGAACGACGGTGAAATTCTGGGCGAAACGTATTTTCGCGATTTTTTGCAAACGGTTCGTCGGATGGACGCAAATGATACGGCGTTTGAAAGCTATGGAAAATGCGCAACTCTTTTGTATATAAATCTTTTTCTAATTCCTTACGGTTTAAAAACGAATTCGAATACGGTCAAATTTGATTTTGAACGCGATTTTTTTAAAAAATTTGTCGAAATATGGCAAATAATATGCTGTTGGATAGCTATCGAAAATGCGAAACTTAGTCATGTTGAACGTTTTCTCTACTTCGCAACCGTTTAAGAGTAATTTTGAATACGGCAATGACGGATCATGCTCTTTTCTCGTCTGAAAAACAGAGTAGTCGTACTGATATATGTGTACGTTTGTACTGAGCTATTTTTTGTAGAGTAATTTTGAATGGTTCCGAAAAAGGGTACTTGTACTGATGCTTGCATGGGTTTGTACTAAGCGTGTTTTCACTAACTAGACTTTGCTCTGTTTTGCTCATAAGTTTTCAATGGTTTATTGTATCGCCGCCCCTGTATTTGCATGGTTTATATCATCGAATTGAATGATATTTTTTTCAAAAAGAAATTTTTTTTAATTTTTTTTGAACTAAACTTTTTTTACAATGATGTTATGAACTTCTCTTATTTTACGACTTGTACTTTATCTCATTTGAATTGCATGGGGTTTCTTTTTGCTTGAACTTTTACAAGTTGAATTTCTGTCATTTCTTTTGTTGCGAACGGACCACCATTTTTAACTTCTACTGATCAATATTTTTAATTCAACCATTTTCTTTCTAGAACGGACGAATGTATGTTCGAGAAAAAAAGTACTTGAACGGATGTATGTATGGTTTTGTACTGAGCGTGTTTTCACATCCTGAGCGTGTTTTGTGACAATATTCTAGACTTCTCTCATTTTGAACTCAGCTCCTTAGCGACCGGCCACAAAACAAGAAGTTGTACTGTTGAGCACAGCCGGAGGTGCACTACGGCGGGCGCGTGGCCGGGGGGTGGTGCGCGGTGGCGGGCGCCATGGCCGGGAGGTGGTGCGCGGCGGCGAGCGCCATGATCGGGAGGTGGTGCGCGACGGCGGGCGCCATGGTCGGGATCGACGACAGTACTGGTCGCGGCAGCCAGGTGGCGCGACGGTGGTGGGTGGGGATGGGGGTCGCCGAAGATGGGTGTTGTCGGGGCTGGGGCCGCTAGGGATGGGGGTCTT
>NC_057801.1:42784241-42786735 GCF_018294505.1 Triticum aestivum | reverse complement strand
CCACGCACCGCTCCACTCCTCCTAAGCTACCCTCGCCCCCTATTCCGCCTTGCCCAGCGCCACCAACATGCTCTCCAGTGAGGCCCTCCTCCCCTACTACCGCCATGGCCGTTCGTGCTCCACCCCTCCCCCTGTCTTTTCCTAACAACGACGATCACCGCAGCTAGGCCCGTCGCTCGTCGGTGGCAAGATCCGGGACACACACTGAGTCATCACCGACGCACCTCCTCCCACCTCTCAGCCTCACGATCCCCATCGGCTTCTTGGTCGCATAATCCAGCCAAATACCGGCGTGGCCTCTGACAGCCGAACGCGTTGACCTCGAACGGCCAAGCATCCTCACTCAAACGGCCCTGTCCTCTTCTAACCTGCACACTCTGGTGCATTCCTCTGCTTTCTCCTTGCACGCGTGCTGCTTCTGCTCCTCTCAAATCTCACTTCTGCTGGTGCTGCTCCTCTCGAATCTCACTCCTGTTGCTGCTCTACACTATCAATTGTTGATGCTACTTCATCTTTACCTGAGAAAGATCATCTGGTGGTGGTTTTTTGTTTCTTTATCAGTACTAATTGGTCACGGGCATCAGGGAAGAAGGCTTGCCCACGCCAGTACAATCCTTTTAATGTGTGAATTTTGTTACAACAAAAGTTGAGTGGGTGGCAAGATGAATATAGTTGTTATTAAAAGTTTCTTTTTGAACTTCTCCTGTTAATATACATGGATTTTATTATCTTTTTAATCAGTTAAATATACATGGTTGGCAAGATGACTATAGTTTTTAGCAAAAACAGCACATTTTAAAAAAAGGTTTCCTTTTGAACTTCTCCGACTAATACACATGAACTTGATTATCTTTTTAACATGTACTACATCACCTCGTTTTGATTTGTGTGTATACTTGTAACGCAATCAGTATAGATCTCGAGAGACCATAAATTCAGTTGGCCTCGGCATCACGAACTGGTTCATTTCGATCTCGCACGAGGGGGGAAGTCCGTGATGTTGTGTTCGTCAGTTCTACTCGCACGAGTGGATGTCAGGTCGCACAAGTGAGCAGGTTCCTAATGGTGAGAACTTGCTCTATTCCTATTGCTATCAAGTTGTTTGTTGATATGCTTAAACGAAATATCCTTGAAGTTTCTTTGTTAACAAATAAAAGCTAATATTTATGGACATGTGTAGTATAAACATTTTTACAGAGCAGTACACGTGTTTAAACTTTTATATAATTGCAAAAAATAGTAATTCTCATTCCCAAAAAGCCTACAAAAATATCAACTTATATTCATAGTTCTCATTCTAGTTCTTATGTTACAACAGTTCGATAACAAAAAACACATCAGTTCAGAAACGCATGGGCAAGCCAAAGAAAGAGGACACTGAGAGCTCTAGTGGGATCAGTCCTGAAATAGAGAGTTTCTTATCTTAGTTATATGTAATTTTAGTTCGGTTCAATTCTTATTTTAGTTCAGTACATTCATTGCCAGGAACAACAGCTATCTGTTAATCTGGCAAGCAAAATGAATCTGAAACCTTTATGTTCTGGTATCACTTTGTGTTGTCTGTCATGATTTAGGAGGTTCGGATCAACAGGGACACAAGCACCTGCCACAGAGCTCCTCCTCAATGAGCAATTGGCCTCGTGGTGCACTTGTGCCCTACACATGTTTGTCTTAAAGCCTTTTTAAAAAAAAGAACATGTTTATGATGTGAAACATCAGTAGATTACTAGCGGTTCACTATTTATTATTCCATTAGTTCTCATAGAGAAACATGGGAAATAGTTCGATCTGTGTTGGAGAAGTAGTTGAGTTTTATATATCATACAAAAGAAAAAGAACATATTTCCTATAGGTGCTTCCCTATGCGTGATGATTCTGATTGCTTAGCACATTGTGGATGGTGGCTTGATGTAATGCTTATCAATCTACTGTGGCAATTACGAGAAATAATAGTAGCAAGTCCAAGCTCTCTTTAAGTGGCGGTATATAGTGTAGTGGTAACAGGTCCAATGATAATTCATCTAAAATATGGCAAAGGAGTAATATGTTGTTTCCTTGTCTAAATCTTGTTTTGGTTATGTCTAAAGGTCTAAAGAAACTCATAATTTCCTCAATGTTAGCTATGTAAAAAAACTGAACAGAAGTTCACTTTTCATTGCTTTAGTAGTTCAATGTGTTTTCATTATTCTTTTTCTTTATTGTTTATTCTATCATCGGTTTGGTGTGTATTTCTGTTTCAGTTCATCTAGTTGCCGATTGTAAGTCCAATTTCCTCTGTGTTTCCACGTTCTTCCTATAGCACATATAGAAGTGTGATGAGTATTTATTCAGCTTCAGGTTAAAAATGGTTTTTGATGCTATTGTTCCTCTGGTGGGTCTGTCAGTAGAAGTTAGAGCAGTCAAGCCCAGCCATGGCGTGCGTCCGCAGATGACGACGATGACTTCGTGTGGGTGCCTGCGTGTGCTCATGTGTTGTACTGGTGTGGGGTGTGCA
>NC_057801.1:42747033-42783917 GCF_018294505.1 Triticum aestivum | reverse complement strand
TCTGAGACCTTCAAGTATTACCTCCTAAAAGGTGGAGTTATGAACTTCAAACTTGGCGGCTCAACAAAACATTCTTACTAGAATGTGGGAAAAACTACCGGTTGATGAGGCCGGGCGGGGTCGCCAGTGTAGATGTTTTTCCCACATTCAGACGGTGCAGAGGCTTTCCCGGTTGCTGGTGGCGCAGCAGCATTGCCGGTAAAGGAAACGAACAAGAAGATGAATAGGGAGGGGGAGGACCTAGCAAAGGTAAATGTGAGGGGCATATTTTTTGGTATTTTAATGGCATTTTCAGAGAATAGGTTAGCAATCTATAATGTACTTATTTGAGTTGTATTTTCATGTGATGAATGTTTTGAAAAGCTATTTAAGGTACTTGATAGTGGTAGTAGCTAGCTTCAACCAAAAATATCATGGCAGTGTTACAGCACATGCCACTCACAAATATGAATTGAAGTTCGTGTGTGCACTATTACTATGCGTATATTGGTTTGCAATATTAAAATTTATGCTTTAGATACCTTCATTTTTTTCCTCTGCACTAATGGCAGTGAATTTCAGTTTGTTTTGTTTCTTTCAAAAATTTGAAAGGCCACTCCCTACCGCTTGTTACATTCCGCCAGGATCACATGTAGTTTGATACATATTACAGAGGAACGCTGAACAGTTAAAAATGACTAAAGACCTTCAGCCTTACATTGGTCTTGGTATCCCACTTGCGTTTTGGCCAGCTGTTCCGAACCATCAATTATTCTAGGACTCACATGTTCTGAAAGTCATTGAGGTTTTCTTTTGGATGTGATAAAAATTCTCACACACAAGATATGCTAGTTTGGTCTTGACCAGTTGTTTCAGGCCTTAAAGCTATGATATATTTGGCTTTGGACCTCCCTAACTTCCCAATACCTCCTACTCTTACACTTGGTCATGGAAAAATGCCATTGGGATTCAACAACCCGACCGGTACTTTTTAGATAGATCACTAAAAGGCAGTATGATCGATCAAGATTTCAAACCCATTGGTGTGGAATGTGTGGGTTTCGGGACTGTGTTTGTAGGTGTTGTTTGCGTGTGGGTTGATAAATATGGAGAAAGGATAGAGGGAGAAAATGGGTTCCTTTTATGCTCAATGGAGCAGAAGCAATTCGCATTGGGCCTTGAATAGTACTCCCTCCGTCCCAAAATAAATGCCTTAACTTTAGGACAACTTTGTACTAGGGTTAGTATAGAGTTCAGACACTTATTTTGGGATGGAGGGACTAGTTTTTTTTTAAGAAAGTCCTTATTTGGGTTAGTAGTGCGGACAAGCAACTGTGAATAGGCGTGTATCATGCTACTTGGTTCTTTAGCAATACCCTCGCTAGTGTTGTTCTTGTGTTTGATGTTCCGATGACCTTGCCGTAGGTATAGACCCATGAGTCATAGGTGCTAGAGCAAATGTCAAATGCCATGTACATTAATTGTGCTGGTACAGCAGGACTAACGCCATCAACACGTGTTTATTTCAAGATGATTGGCCCATTAAGTTGGTACATCTACAGTGTTGTATGGAAGATGATTTATAATCCTCCATGACATCTGAGTATTTCACGAGCTCGGTGGGTTTACTCAAATGAACAAGTAAAATGGTGCTAGAGCAGCAGATTTCTTAGTGATGTTAATTGTGGTCATTAAGCAAGCCAGAGAGGCTAGTGCAACACGACACCACATGTCGTTCAGACAAGCTAGTCAGCCGATTACTCCCGAATTATATAATATATATACACATAAACAATTATAATGCTGTTAATTGTGGCATTTTGTCCTTTTGTAGTTCCACAATTATAATGCTAGTGTTTGAGGTGTATGCCATGGTATATAGCCAATAGTAGACGCGTGCCCAGATCAGTGATGTGGCTGATATTGAAGATCTTGTGCAAACTTCAAGCTCGTGTCATTAAAAAGCATCCCCTTTTCATGTCCAGTTCGCTGGTCTACACATACATTCACACAGGCAGGCACGCACGCATGCATGCGCGCCCGCGCACACACATACACACTCAGACTTCAAGAGCACTGCCCCAGAAACCGACACATGTACATAATATGTTTGAAATCTGGATAGGTTTTTATCTTTTTTGATCAATCAGTTGGAAAAGTTGCCAGCTGTTGAAATTGAATACAAAAGAAAATCCCTGATGTGACTCCTCGAGTCGGAGTGCGAGGCACCGGGAAGTTAGCAAGAAGCCAGAACAAGTGAAGTGGTGCAAGGGATTATGGAAAACCTTGGCAAGATACAACTCTGATTAGCCGCCAAGACATCGATGTGTTTGAACACTTCTTCAAGGCGTCATCCATCATGGCCTCACCGCACAACCTACATAGACACCCACCGTAAAAACCGAGCACTCATGCCACGAATGTATTCCGGCAGGTACTCCTCTGACATGCCACAACACTCAAACTTGGCTTCCTCCACATCCAGGAACGCCACCGTCCCTCTTACTTGCAGCAGCCGTGGTGGTGGTGGAGTTCATAGGAGACATTGAAGATGGTGCACTGGAGCAAGTACTATGTTCTATGCATCAATTATCAATGATGTCGGTGCTTGATGTTGCTTCCCATCGGATGAACGAGGTCTCCATGGGCATGGCGAACACATATCCGTCTCTGTTGAGTGGCGAAACCATAGGTTATTAATGCCGCTTCCGCTGTTATACAAACTTGGGACGCTGGTCGTGCTAGTGCCACCAGTATACCACATTTGTTATGCTAACTTGCCTAGTTGTGAAGATCAGAAGGACATGTGGGGCAGGTTGTGGATGATTTTGCCGTCGGCGGCTGGGTGAGGTCTGTAGCCCAAGGACAACTACGTAACTAAGTAGAGATGACAATATGACATACTAATTAATAGGTATAATTACAATATGGACCGAGTATTAGAAATAGACGTATATACCCTAAAGGGTCTAAATACACCGTGACATACAATACCACGGAAGACTTATGAGAGTTCTGGCCGTACCCTCTCATCAAGGAGGTACTTCCTCCTTTTCGGTTTATAGGGCTCAATTCAAAAAATTTACCATCAAGATAGATGATGAGTGATGAAATAATTTTTGTAGTTTGCAAAAGTACTCAATTAGTGCACTCGTTTTCCAGAAACAATTATGTTTACCAATGCATTAGTTGCAATGTATGCATGTTTGGCGAATAAATGACAAAGAAGCTTTACTTGCATTGTTGTGTTTTGAGGGTGCTTGGATACGTTTTAGTCCCATGAGTAAAAGTAGTGGGACTAAAACATGCTAGCCTTACCCATGCTTGGATCCAAATACTAAGGAGACTAAAATCAAGTTAATGAACATTTATTATCCTCCAAATCCTCCAATTCAGAACTTGCATGTGTTAAAAGGAGATGAATTAAATGAGGAGAGAGAGGACTAATCCACATTTTAGCAGGGGTACCTCTGACTAAAATTTTTTAGTCTCAAGACTAGTTTTAGCCCCTCTTTAGTCAGGGGTGCTTGGAACTTTAGCCTCTTAAAGAGACTATTTTTAGTCAGACTAAAAAAAGACCCTTGGATCCAAGCACCCTCTTTATTATAATCCTTGCATGCAAAGAGTTAATGCACATTAAAATCTAAAACGTGTGATGTGAAGTAGTAGAAATAAGACTCATAAAACGGAAAAATTGAAATTTTAAAAACCTTGCAATCTCCACCATTGATATTTAAAGACGGGTGTGTCGAAGAAACTCCCTTCTTAATCTGGAACTTACTAGTAGAGGTCAATGGTCTTAATTCAACGAAATCTAGATAATAAAATTTTAGTTCTCACATCTTTATTATTGGACACACAAGCTCTGAGTCATGATTCAGTTTAGTTAATTAACAGATTAGACAAGGGGACAAATATAACAAGTGGTTGAATGGTTAGAGATGTGATGGTACGTAAAGGAAAGCTTCGAGCCACGACCTTCTTAAAGGAAACAACACGAGCGCACCGAAAATCATCAGTTGTCCGGATACCAACACGTCGCTAGCCGGATATCGTAGAAGGAGATACCAAAAGGCAAAGTCCCATACAACCTTGCCTCCGGCACTATTGCATCACCTTCAATTCAACAACAATAGGCTAAACATGACAGCATCATCAGAGCCAATGTATATCAACACCGGCAGCAGACATGACTTGAAGTCTCAGCATGACTAGATGCTTTCAAAAGAGACGCATGTGTCACCTGTCGAGCCGCATCGAACCCAATCTGTTGGTAGAGGGGGGCGTCCCATACTGCTGCCGGCCTCCAAAAGGTTGCCGCCACCTCAACACCTGGTCCATACGATCATGGATGATGCCACAGTAGAAGAACCAAGGCTGCCGCCACAAATGCGAAATTGCTGCGCCATTGGGATGGGACGAAGCCGCACAGCCACTGGCACCAGTGCGCTACAGCTAGACCCCCGCCAAAGACGGCAATAGATAGGGAAGCCACCTAATATCCATTGCGCTCGGCCCCTTCCTCCCCCTCCACCGCCCATTGCCGCGGTGAGGAGAGGCGCCGCCCTGGCCTTTGTGCCGCCACAAGGGAAAAACAAGTTTGCATGTTTTTGAGAGCGTCAGGGTGTGTTAATTTGTGGGCGTCACACAAACTCAGTACGTTAGATTCTCAAAAAAAAAAAAAATCTCAGTGCGTTACCAATCTTGGGTATCAAGGTGTGTTCCAACATGCAAAACTAGCTGGTCCTGTACACCTAACGTCCGGGATTACATGACGCCAAAATGGATGTATCTTGATGACGAAGGTAAAGGAAGGGGCATTTCTTCTAAATTTTGGTCCAGTCTGTTTTAGTTTTTTTCCCTTCATCCTACTTCGCACAACTTGGCTCTTATCTCTCCACACGGACAAGAAACCATCGAGATCAACGTACCAACACCTCCAAGAGGAAGAAAATACGAGGTGTGTCTCAGGCATGGGTTCACCACTGACATGCTGGGCGCCAATACTTAGGCGGTAGCGCTCAGTAGGCCTCATGTCAGATAAAACGAGATCAATGAGACACGAGAGATACGGGTTTAACGATAAAACCCCCTACAGAAACCACGGATGCACGAAGGCGCAATTCACTATGATGGAGGAGTATTACAAGCACCGGACGATAGGCCGTCTTTAGGTGCGACTACATGAGTATATATGAGGGTAATAAATAAGAATCGTTGGAGGACAAGTAAACGATTTGTACTCGGACGTGTCGACGTTCATGCAATTCCCCACACCGTTTGTATTACATCTAGTCCAACATCTTATCTTTACTAATTGGAGGCACCATAAGAGGCTCTACAGTAAACCACATCATCAAAATTAAATTAGCCATTGGATATTAAATTTGATGGTGAAGATCTATTAGTAGTAGACGCCTCACAAACATTGGCACCTCACAAACCCTCCTCCTGTTCTTATATCTGGCAAAGCAAATTCAGGCGGATGCCCTGCAGCAGCAATGCGATGGATGGACCGTCTATAGTGGAATCGCGTGCATCGCGTGATCGCATACTAGAGCACTTCGTTTTATCCGGTGTCTCACTTTTCCTGTCCTCAGCATATTTCACGCCATCATGGACAGACTAAATTAGAACTGTTCTCTTAATATATTTGTGAACTCTCTCCAGGTTCTTTCTTGCCCTGCTGTACTGTCCCAAGAACTACTGTATGAGATTTTTGGGCAAAGTGTGTGCGAACCAGATTAGTGATTCGACCATTGGTTGTTTTTCTACAGTGATTGCAGCCGGAATGAAAATTTTGGACGGAGCTGAGAGGCGAGTCAGCAACATGGAGGAGCATGGATGGCACGTGATACCGAGGATGACCCGTGGTTAGAGCACCCTGCAGCACAACATGTCCCCGTGCGAAGCAAGGAGGATGCAGGGGACAAGAGGTACTGGATAGGAAGCGAAGAAGGTGCCCGTGTGAGAGAAGGAGACGATGTCACAAGTGCATTTATCCAACAGTCATACATATCATCTAGAAGATCGGACAAAAATTATACTATCTTTTTATATTTTTTTTCTCTATTTTCTATTATTAGTGGAGGCAATCATGATCCAATGCCGGAGAGATTCCCCCAGGCCTTTGACGAAAGGGTCAGGCTAAATATGATTTCTTCTGATGTTGTGCACCAGCTATCATCCAATGTCTAATATAGTTTGGTCTACATTACTACCAGCTAGAATGACCTATTGTTGTCATGCAATCCACACGTATATGGTACACAATTTTCTCCTTAATTTACTACCTTTTTTTCACGATTCTCTCCGGTATGATATATATATAGTTTATACATGTCTAGATTTCTTTACTACCATCAGATTTTCTGTGTATAAGTGCGAAATAACAATATCCACGACAGCCTTCCGAGCTGCATCCATTAGCTACCTGTCGGATTCCAACGCCAACATTTAGATTCCAGTATGGCTAGCCCCAGCCACAGACCTAATGTATTAGATATAATTTCCTTTTTTCTATGTTTTTATAGTAACAACAATTGAAAAATATAATATATTTCAGTGGAATAAGTTGGAATATATGCATGAAGGCTGCATGGAACAAAATTCTCAAATATCATGGCCGTTCTCTTATTTTGGAGGGATGGGATAATGATACAACAAGTGAGCTGTATGAACGTAAACCCCAAATAAACCCCAAATATCTGTTTCTATGTTGTTCATGGAATTTTGGTTCTTTAATTTTAAACTAAATTGCATGTGTTAACATTTTATCTTCTTTTCAGAATGTGGTTTTCTACTTTCCCTTTCAGATTATACTATGGTCTGTTGATGGCGCACATATTGTGTCTCCTCTAATCTTTGTGTTGAATGCATCCAATATGAATTAAAGTATCCTCCTCTACAGGTTCGCCAGTGTGGCTCCCCTGGCAATGGTTTCACGATACAATGTTGCACAGGAGTTCATGTTCTAAATAGCTCTGGGTTGGGTAAAAGTAATATGTAAACATCGACTTCCACATGAGATGGCAGAGAAGAGTCTTTTTCTATTGCGCTGTCATTTGGAGGTTAGAATAATGTTCATTCATACCAAACCTGAAATTTGCAATGGTAACATCATGAAGATCAGGTACGTGCATGTGCATTATATCGATGCTGAAGCAATAAAATAAGCACTTTTCTAATTAAGTGTATCCATTTAGCACTTTTCGCGAGTTCGGTTCAGTGTTGGTTCATTGATAACAAACATCAAATTAGGAAATTTCAAAGGTCGGGTGGATCAATAGTACAGTATTTTTTTTTCAATAAGTACACTAATCCGAGAGACATTGATAATCTCAGTGTGTAACATTTATCCGTTGGGCTACCATTTGGATTTGCAGGTTGACCAAACTTATTGACCACCTGGCAAACATGATAATTTCAAGATAGTAATACTATAAAGATTATATTATAAATTCTCTTTATTTTAGTGTCCTTTGTACTTTTCCATTTTTTCTATTCAGTGCGATTCCGAACCTTCTAATATATTGTTGATTTTAATGATATATCAAGTTGGAAGGAAAACTTGCAATTACTGAGGCTTTGTATATAGATAATACTGCTACCTAGAGGGAGATATTGCTACATTCGCATTCCTCACTTTTGGTGCAATATTTGTTGGGATTAATTAGCTAATTACTATCGAGGTATATCAATTGCATTTGACATACATTGTTTCATCTCGCTTTAATAACTCCAAGTACCATAAATATTCCTTCAAATGTGAAAATATATACTAATCTAAAAATTAAATGTTTGAAGTGAGGAATCATTTTCAAATAAAGTTAAACTCATATTTTGAAGCATATATACATGTTTGTCTCATGATACCATAGATTTCACAACATTGGTAAAACCAAAAAAAAAATGTCCCCTAGCCCGTGCATGTGCACGGGTTGATGACTAGTGGTACTATAATTTGGATCATAATTTAACAATCTCCACCTTAAGCCAAATGATCCCTCCAGTAGTCAAAGAAAGAAATCCCTCTGGTCCTGTTTGCATATTATATTTGTTTGTAGTCAAACCTCAAAAGTTTGACCAACTTTAGAAAAAAACACTAACATTCACAATGGAAAATCAATATTATTAGATGCGTTATAACCTTAATTTTTATATCGTATAACTTTAGCGTTGTAAATTTCGTTATTTTTCATATAAATATGGTCAAACTTTACGAAGTTTGACTTTCGACAATTTTAATATGTGAAGTGAAAAGGGCAGGATGGAGTGAATAACTCCATCCAGATCAGTACAAACACCTTGTGTGTCAAAGTTCATAGGACTAGTAAGAAATATCAACTAAGCCTGAGCAAAGCTCAAACTTATTAGTAGGAACTGGCTTTGTCACCATATCAGTAGAATTATCATGGGTACTTGTTTTTCATACCTTCAAATCACCTTCAGCAATAACATCTCGAATATACTGATATCTGACATCAATGTGCTTTGTTCAGTCATGATACGTTGGATGATTCTTTGTAAGATGAATCATCACAAACCTCAATGTACATACCTCTCAACTAGATAACTTCTTTGCATGCCTCGAAAATAGCCATATTATAATCGGCATTAGTAGTGGACAACCTAGAATAGACTGCAAAGTTGCTCTCCAACTCACAGTGCAACCACCAATGGTGAAAACATAACCTGTGAGTGATCTTCTCTTATTCAAATCACCAGCAAAATCAGAATCAACAAAACCAACAAGTCCATCCTTAGATTTTCCAAACTTTAAATATGCATTAGAAGTACCTCGCAGGTATCTGAAAAACCACTGAACTACTTTTGAATGTTCTTTTACAGGATTAGCGGTGTATCTACTAACAACACTCAATTCATATGATAAATCTGGACAAGAACAAACCATGGCATACATAATTAAACCAATTATACTTGAATAGGGAACTCTAGACATGTACTCAATCAACATCTCACTCGGGACATAAGGTTGATGATAAATTGTAGTGTGCAACTAATAGAGCACTCACCAACTTGGCATTATGCATATTAAAACGAGAAAGAACTTTATCAATATATCCCTTCTGACTCACATATACTTTTCCAGAAGGTCTATCTCTAGATATCTCCATTCCAAGTATTTTAGTTGCTACACCCAAATCCTTCATCTCAAATTTATTACTTAATTGCTTCTTTAGTTCATTAATCTATGTCATACTCTTTGCAACAATTATTATATCATCAATATAAAGGAGAAAATAAATAGCTGAACCTTTTGAAACCTTGAGAGAGGATAAATGTGTCAAATCTCTTGTACCGCTATCTATGAGATTGCTTCAATCCATAAAGAGATTTCTGTAACTTATAGACAAGCTTTTTCTATTCCAGGGATAACAAAACCTACATTTTGTTCCATATAAATATTCTCTTCTAATTCTCCATGTATGAATGCAGTTTTAGCATCTAATTGTTCAAGCTCAAAATCATTTATGGCAACAATACTGAGTAAAGCACGAATAGAGCTATGCTTTACAACATGAGAAAGTACTTCATTATAGTCAATACCTGGGATCTGACTGTAAACTTTAGCAACCAACTTCGCTTTATATCTTTCCTCGTCATTAGGAGGAACACCTTATTTTCTCTTGAAAACCCACTTGCAACGAATATGTTTATTCTCTCTAGGTAATTTTACTAAATCCCAAGTGTCATTCTTTTCAAGTGATTTTATCATATCATGCATAGAGGTCATCCACATATTACTATCACCAGAAAATAATAGCCTCGGAATATGAAGAAGGCTCAACATTACCTTCAATTTACTCTGCAACAGATAAAGCAAAATAAACAACACTACTAGGGGAAAGCCTAGCAGCAGCGCGGGTTTTAGGCCTATCAGTAGCGCGTGCTGGTGCGCTACTGGTACGACGCTACAGCTAAAGGTTAGCAGTAGCGTGCCTTAACCCACGCTACTGCTATATCGACTTAGTAGTAGCGCTTTCCCAGAGGAGCGCTACTGGTAATTAGTAGTAGCGCTTCTCCCTGCCCGCGCTACTACTATTATTTCGTATTTTATTTCTTTTTATTTCATGTTGTATTCATACACCTTTACACAACTTTTCATACAATAGGAATTTAGAGATTGTTTTTACATCATAATGAGTTATTACATCACGGGGTGAAAGAACCATGGACTAGTTTCAAGTGGATGTCCATCCACTTGAAACTAATCCGCAGTTCTTTCACCCAATGATATAATAAATATCATCATCATCATATCATTAACAACTTATCATCATAATACATCATTGTCATATAACACCTCCTCAAGATCATCATTTTCATCAATGAGACATCACATAGCAAATTGGCCACTAGTCGTAATCACAACTACTCCTCATCATCAACTCTAACACCTTGTACCACAAAATAAACATATTGTACCTCATAGGATCTACTAGATTATCTTAGGACCTACTATATTCTCTAAGGTAAAATAGCAAAAAACAAGATAGCCCCTGACTCTCCATTATGGAGAATGGAGATTATCCTACCTCCAATTCTTGCCTTTCGCTTAATGTTACTTCCAAGAACCTCCTTATGAATGTCCAAACATTTTTTCCATTCTTTGATTAATATGTGTTCACCGGTTTTAGAAATCCGATATGCACAGGTGAGATCCGTAGGTTGACCTGGCTGTAGGTTCAGAACTGCAAGGCGACCATTCTGCACTACAAGAAATATGTCAATTAGCGACCTTCTGTCAGTGACACTGGAAGAATTGGTCATAGATCTATGACCATTTGAGACCAATTGGTCAAAAGCTTTTCGGGGGGCTCCAAACCCTAAACCATTGCGACCATTTTGGTCAGAAAGGTTGTAATTTCCTTACACGAAATGGTCATAAAGCAAACAGTGCTGGTCCGCTGCCTTATTTTTAGTTGTTAACGACCAATATAGATGGTCATAGCCTTGTAGATTGTGTTGGGTTGTGATGACTAGGCGCCATCTCATCAGTTTTGCCTATGTGTCATGTCCATGTGTCAATTTTTGCCCTAGTTTGTGAAGCAACCTATATTTCTGTTATTCCAAAAATTCCCAAAAAATTCTCATAAATTATTTGGATCATATCTTCATCAAATATGTCAAAAACCTTCCTTGCCTAGTTCAAAAATAACTCAACAATATTCATTTTCCTATTCTGTTCAGAGCAACACTTTGTGAAGGAAGTGTTATTTATATATTCTGGATTTCCCTGAAAATTTGTGAAGATATTCTTCTTAGTATATGATCATCCTCAGCCAAAACTCACGCCCATTGGCCATGTGCATTTCTCGTACCGATAATCAAACACTTGGCTGCTAATTCATGTTTGAGCATAGTTTGGTCTCCTCATGAGAATCTTATGTTATAATTTTCTTCCTAGCACCTACCTGGGGAGTGACCAACCCACTAGACATGCCTAGGCCGCCCAGAACGCATGGCAACGCCACAGTCACGCGGTGACCACGCGGCGGGCGTGCGAGCTTATGCACTCTAGAGTTGGGGCCCTCGGGCATCGTCCAAACCTTGATGTCTCGCCATCAAACCATGTATTTCTGATTAAATAGATACTTATTTACCTAGAAATAATTTTTGGAAAAAATAAAGATCAAACTATGAGGCACCTACAGTTCAAATTTGACCCGCTTCCAATCGAGCCGACGAGAATTTTTCTTTTCACAAGAGGTGGATCAAAACTTTTGACACCAAACCATCATTTGAACTAGCTATGCCATGAATGTGGCCATAAGATTGATCATTTGGCTTGAAAGCCATGAATCTTCACACATGATAGCTCATTTCTGAGAACACTTTTTTAAAATAATTACCGTATTACAAGTTTATTATTTTTCCTGTAAACTTGGTCACATATAATGACACAATGCGAAGGTTTTCCAATTTTTTGAATTTTTTGAATTTTTTATGCCCGTTTCAAAATGCGGTCAAAACGGCGAGCTTGACCGTTCCTAGCTAGTGGTTGAATCTTGGATTTTTTTGGTGTTTCTCTGATTAAATAGATACTTATGTACCTAGAAATGATTTTTGGGAAAAATAAAGAGCAAACTACGAGGTAGCTACAGTTCAAATTTGACCCGCTTCCAACTGAATCAGCGGGAATTTGTCTTTTTCACCAGAGGTGGATCAAAACTTTTAAGGCCCAACCATTTTGTCAATTGTGCATTATATATGGCCTAGTATTTTATAAAATTGATTAGGTCCAATTTTGCAAAAAATATATGGTATGTCCTTCACAAAAAAACTCATTTTGGGCACTCGAAAAAATGGAAAATGAATTTTTCGTCCATCAATGGTAATAAGAATACAATGCACTTTAGGAAGAAACAATTCCTAGTGAATGGTATTAATATTATTGAAAAATCTCTGACAATCACTATTGGAAGTTTTCAACTACCACTACCTACTATCAAAAAGAAATATGAAATGTTGTTGTTGGGGACATTCATATCCCCATTGAGGTCACTTAGTGATTTACGAAAGTTCTTTGGTTTCATGCTAATCGAAAGTGGTTGTTAATAAGACTTGATCAACCTTATTAATGGATCATTTTTTAGAGGTATGAAGTTGATGAATTTAGTAAGCACTACCTTCTGTCCCTACCTTTTGTTTTCTGTTCTTCTTAGTTAAATAAAATAAAAATGCCATGCTTTGTCTGCTTTCTGCTTTTTTTGTGAAATAAAAAATGACCCAAAAATAAAAATTCTTAGAACGCTCTGAAATTCTGAAATGATTATTTTTTCTAATTATTTATGAATTTCTGGTGCAAATAATATCAGAGGAAGGTGCACCGGGTGGGCACAACCCAGCTGGGCACGCCAGGACCCCCAAGCGCGCCCTGGTGGGTGCTGCCCACCTGGTGGGCCCCCTCACTTACTTCTTCCTCCCACACCAGTCCATTCACCCACAAAAAAATGACCAACACACTCCTCATGTTCTTGCCCCGAAACCATGGATTTCGATCTCTTCGCTCGAAGCTCTGTTTCCGAAACTGTTTCGGGGATTTGTTGCCTTGTATGTGACTCCTCCATGTGTCCAATTAGTTTTTTCTTTAGTGGTTTATATTTAGAATAATTAGCTACTCTTGGTGCTGCTGTAGATGAGCTTGCATGTTGAATTCTTAGAGTTCTAAGTAGTTTGAATGCTTGCTATGGCCTCTACATCCCTATGAGTAGTTGCTATCGATCTTGTGAAGTTTTGTTGAGAAACATTTTGTGGAATAAAAATTTCAGAATTTTGTTCATAGGAAAAAGATGTATATCTTTAGGAAGTTTTCTTGCAAGAAGAACTCCAAGGGGGTTATTGGTCAGTCATCTGACAATGATCTTCATACCGCGAGGTTGGCGGATTATGGCTGTGTGAGTAGCCAGACAATGACTTCATGGAAGAGGCCGGAATCCTCCAAGAGTTCAACCAATATGCTGCTAATGTCGGTTTCACCAACTTCATCGCAGCTGATTGCGAACAGTATCATCTCCTCACAAACTCCTTTGTGCAAAACTTTCATTTTCATCCTGGGAATAATCCTCCTGAAGTGTCATTTAATTTATATGCTCAGCACCGCCAGATCCCACTTACTGATTTTTGTAACATATGCATGCTTCCTTCTGATGGGGGTTTGGTAGAGCCTAGTGAAGGAAATATGCCCTAGAGGCAATAATAAAGTTATTATTTATTTCCTCACATCATGATAAATGTTTATTATTCATGCTAGAATTGTATTAACCGGAAACATGATACATGTGTGAATACATAGACAAACATATAGTCACTAGTATGCCTCTACTTGACTAGCTCATTAATCAAAGATGGTTATGTTTCCTAACCATAGACATGTGTTTTCATTTGATTAATGGGATCACATCATTAGAAGAATGATGTGATTGACATGACCCATTCCGTTAGCCTAGCACTTGATCGTTTAGTATATTGCTATTGCTTTCTTCATGACTTATACATGTTCCTGTAACTATGAGATTATGCAACTCCCGTTTACCGGAGGAACACTTTGGGTGCTACCAAACGTCAAAACGTAACTGGGTTATTATAAAGGAGTACTACAGGTGTCTCCAAAGGTACATGTTGGGTTGGCGTATTTCGAGATTAGGTTTTGTCACTCTGATTGTCGGAGAGGTATCTCTGGGCCCTCTCGGTAATGCACATCACTATAAGCCTTGCAAGCAATGTAGCTAATGAGTTAGTTACGGAATGATGCATTACGTAACGAGTAAATAGACTTGCCGGTAACGAGATTATACCGACGATCGAATCTCGGGGAAGTAACATACCGATGACAAAGGGAACAACGTATGTTGTTATGCGGTTTGATCGATAAAGATCTTCGTAGAATATGTAGGAGCCAATATGAGCATCCAGGTTCTGCTATTGGTTATTGACCGAGAATAGTTCTAGGTCATGTCTACATAGTTCTCGAACCTGTAGGGTCCGCACGCTTAACGTTACAATGATAGTTTTATTATGAGTTTATATATTTTGATGTACCGAAGGTTGTTCGGAGTCCCGGATGTGATCTAGGACATGACGAGGAGTCTCGAAATGGTCGAGACAAAAAGATTGATATATTGGAAGCCTATATTTGGATATCGGAAACGTTCCGGGAGAAACCGAGATTTTTCCGGAGTACCGGGGGGTTACCGGAACCCCCCCGGGGGTTATTGGGCCTACATGGGCCATGAGGGAGAAGAGAAGGGCCGGCCAGGGCAGGCCGCGCGCCCCCTCCCCCCTAGTCCAAATAGGACAAGGAGGGGGGTGGGCGCGCCCCTTTCCTCTTTCCCCTACCCCCTTTCCTTCTCCACCAAGGCAAGAGGTGGGAGTCCTACTCCCAGTGGGAGTAGGACTCCTCTAGGCGCACCCCTTGGGGGCCGGCCGCACCTCCCCCTCCCTCCTTTATATACGAGGGCAGGGGGGCACCCTAGAACACACAAGTTGATCTATGTGATCATTCCTTAGCCGTGTGCGGTGCCCCCGTCGGTAGTTTAGGCGAAGTTTAGGCGAAGCCCTGCGCCGGTAGAACATCATCATCGTCACCACGCTGTCGTGCTGACGGAACTCATCCCCGAAACTTTGCTGGATCGGAGTCCGGGGATCATCATCGAGCTGAACGTGTGCTGAACTTGAAGGTGCCGTACGTTCGGTACTTGGATCGGTCGGATCGTGAAGACGTACGACTACATCAACCGCGTTGTTATAACGCTTCCGCTTACGGTCTACGAGGGTACATGGACATTACTCTCCCCTCTCGTTGCTATGCATCACCATGATCTTGCATGTGCGTAGAATTTTTTTTGAAATTACTACGTTCCCCAACAGTGGCATCCGAGCCAGGTTTTATGCGTAGATGTCATATGCACGAGTAGAACACAAGTGAGTTGTGGGTGATACAAGTCATACTGCTTACCAGCATGTCATACTTTGGCTCAGCGGTATTGTGAGATGAAGCGGCCCGGACCGACATTACGCGTACGCTTACGCGAGACTGGTTTCACCGTTACGAGCACTCGTGCTTAAAGGTGACTGGCGGGTGTCTGTCTCTCTCACTTTAGCTGAACCGAGTGTGGCTACGCCCGGTCCTTGCGAAGGTTAAAACAACATTAACTTGACGAACTATCGTTGTGGTTTTGATGCGTAGGTAAGAACGGTTCTTGCTAAAGCTCGTAGCAGCCACGTAAAATTTGCAACAACAAAGTAGAGGACGTCTAACTTGTTTTCGCAGGGCATGTTGTGATGTGATATGGTCAAGACGTGATGCTATATTTTATTGTATGAGATGATCTTGTTTTGTAACCGAAGTTATCGGCAACTGGCAGGAGCCATATGGTTGCGGCTTTATTGTATGAAATGCAAACGCCCTGTAATTGCTTTACTTTATCACTAAACGGTAGCGATAGTCGTAGAAGCAATAGATGGCGTAACGACAACGAAGCTATGATGGAGATCAAGGTGTCGCGCCGGTGATGATGGTGATCACGACGGTGCTTCGAAGATGGAGATCACAAGCACAAGACGATGATGGCCATATCATATCACTTATATTGATTGCATGTGATGTTTATCCTTTATGCATCTTATTTTGCTTTGATTGATGGTAGCATTTTAAGATGATCTCTCACTAAATTATCAAGAAGTGTTCTCCCTGAGTATGCACCGTTGCGAAAGTTCTTCGTGCTGAGACACCACGTGATGATCGGATGTGATAGGCTCTACGTTCAAATACAACGGGTGCAAAATAGTTGCACACGCGGAATACTCAGGTTAAACTTGACGAGCCTAGCATATAACAGATATGGCCTCGGAACACGGAGACCAAAAGGTCGAGCGTGAATCATATAGTAGATATGATCAACATATTGATGTTCACCGTTGAAACTACTCCATCTCACGTGACGATCGGACATGGTGTAGTTGATATGGATCACGTAATCACTTAGAAGATTAGAGGGATGTCTATCTAAGTGGAAGTTCTTAAGTAATATGATTAACTGAACTTAAATTTATCATGAACTTGGTACCTGATAGTATTTTGCTTGTCTATGTTTGTTGTAGATAGATGGCTCGTGCTGTTGTTCCATTGAATTTTAATGCGTTCCTTGAGAAAGCAAAGTTGAAAGATGATGGTAGCCATTACACGGACTGGGTCCGTAACCTGAGGATTATCCTCATTGCTGCACAGAAGAATTACGTCCTGGAAGCACCGCTGGGTGCTAGGCCTACTGCTGATGCAACTGACGACGTTAAGAACGTCTGGCAGAGCAAAGCTGATGACTACTCGATAGTTCAGTGTGCCATGCTTTACATCTTAGAACCGGGTCTTCAACGACATTTTGAACGTCATGGAGCATGTGAGATGTTCCAGGAGTTGAAGTTAATATTTCAAGCAAATGCCCGGCTCAAGAGATATGAAGTCTCCAATAAGTTCTATAGCTGCAAGATGGAGGTGAATAGTTCTGTCAGTGAACACATACTCAAAATGTTTGGGTATAATAATCACTTGATTCAACTGGGAGTTAATCTTCCTGATGATAGTGTCATTGACAGAATTCTTCAATCACTGCCACCAAGCTACAAGAGCTTCGTGATGAACTATAATAGGCAAGGGATGGACAAGACTATTCCCGAGCTCTTCGCAATGCTAAAAGCCACGGAGGTAGAAATCAAAAAGGAGCATCAAGTGTTGATGGTTAACAAGACCACCAGTTTCAAGAAAAAGGGCAAAGGGAAGAAGAAGGGGAACTTCAAGAAGAACAGCAAACAAGTGGCTGCTCAAGAGAAGAAACCCAAGTCTAGACCTAAGCCTGAGACTGAGTGCTTCTACTGCAAGCAGACTGGACACTTGAAGCGGAACTGCCCCAAGTATTTGGCGGATAAGAAGGATGGCAAAGTGAACAAAGGTATATGTGATATACATGTTATTGATGTGTACCTTACTAATGCTCGCAGTAGTACCTGGGTATTTGATACTGGTTCTGTTGCTATTATTTGCAACTCGACACAGGGACTACGGATTAAGCGAAGATTGGCAAAGGACGAGGTGACGATGCACGTGGGAAATGGTTCCAAAGTTGATGTGATTGCGATCGGCACGCTACCTATACATCTACCATCAGGATTAGTTTTAGACCTAAATAGTTGTTATTTGGTGCCAGCGTTGAGCATGAACATTATATCTGGATCTTGTTTGATGTGAGACGGTTATTCATTTAAGTCAGAGAATAATGGTTGTTCTATTTATATGAGTAATATCTTTTATGGTCATGCACCCTTGAAGAGTGGTCTATATTTATTGAATCTCGATAGTAGTGATACACATATTCATAGTGTTGAAACCAAAAGATGCAGAGTTGATAATGATAGTGCAACTTATTTTTGGCACTGCCGTTTAGGTCATATCGGTGTAAAGAGCATGAAGAAACTCCATACTGATGGGCTTTTGGAATCACTTGATTATGAATCACTTGGTACTTGCGAACCATGCCTCATGGGCAAGATGACTAAAACGCCGTTCTCCAGAACTATGGAGCGAGCAACTGATTTGTTGGAAATCATACATACTGATGTTTGTGGTCCAATGAATGTTGAGGCTCGCGGCGGGTATCATTATTTTCTCACATTCACAGATGATTTGAGCAGATATGGGTATATCTACTTAATGAAACACAAGTCTGAAACATTTGAAAAGTTCAAAGAATTTCAGAATGAAGTGGAAAATCATCGTAACAAGAAAAGAAAATTTCTACGATCTGATCGTGGAGGAGAATATTTGAGTTACGAGTTTGGTTTACATTTGAAACAATGCGGAATAGTTTCGCAACTCACGCCACCCGGAAGACCACAACGAAATGGTGTGTCCGAACATCGTAATTGTACTTTACTAGATATGGTGCGATCTATGATGCCTCTTACTGATTTACCGCTATCGTTTTGGGGTTATGCTTTAGAGACGGTCGCATTCACGTTAATAGGGCACCATCAAAATCCGTTGAGACGACGCCTCATGAACTGTGGTTTGGCAAGAAACCAAAGCTGTCGTTTCTTAAAGTTTGGGGCTGCGACGCTTATGTGAAGAAACTTCAACCAGATAAGCTCGAACCCAAATCGGAGAAATGTTTCTTCATAGGATACCCAAAAGAGACTGTTGGGTACACCTTCTATCACAGATCTGAAGGCAAGATTTTCGTTGCTAAATTCAGATCCTTTCTAGAGAAGGAATTTCTCTCGAAAGAAGTAAGTGGGAGGAAAGTAGAACTTGATGAGGTAACTGTACCTGCTCCCTTATTGGAAAGTAGTTCATCACAAGAACCGGTTCCTGTGACAACTACACCAATCAGTGAGGAAGCTAATGATATTGATCATGAAACTTCAGATCAAGTTTCTACTGAACCTCGTAGGTCTACCAGAGTAAGATCCGCACCAGAGTGGTACGGTAATCCTATTCTGGAAGTCATGATACTTGACCATGATGAACCTACGAACTATGAGGAAGCGATGATGAGCCCAGATTCCGCAAAATGGCTAGAGGCCATGAAATCTGAGATGGGATCCATGTATGAGAACAAAGTATGGACTTTGGTTGACTTGCCCGATGATCGGCAAGCCATTGAGAATAAATGGATTTTTAAGAAGAAGACTGACGCTGATGGTAATGTAACTGTCTATAAAGCTCGACTTGTTGCAAAAGGTTTTCGACAAGTTCAAGGGGTTGACTACGATGTGACTTTCTCACCCGTAGCGATGCTTAAGTCTGTCCGAATCATGTTAGCAATTGCTGCATTTTATGATTATGAAATTTGGCAAATGGATGTCAAAACTGCATTCTTGAATGGATTTCTGGAAGAAGAGTTGTATATGATGCAGCCAGAAGGTTTTGTTGATCCAAAAGGTGCTAACAAAGTGTGCAAGCTCCAGCGATCCATTTATGGACTGGTGCAAGCATCTCGGAGTTGGAATAAACGCTTTGATAGTGTGATCAAAGCTTATGGTTTTATTCAGACTTTTGGAGAAGCCTGTATTTACAAGAAAGTGAGTGGGAGCTCTGTAGCATTTCTGATATTATATGTAGATGACATATTATTAATTGGAAATGATATAGAATTTCTGGATAGCATAAAGGGATACTTGAATAAAAGTTTTTCTATGAAAGACTTCGGTGAAGCTGCTTATATATTGGGCATCAAGATTTATAGAGATAGATCAAGACGCTTAATTGGACTTTCACAAAGCACATATCTTGATAAAGTTTTGAAAAGTTCAAAAAGGATCAGGCAAAGAAAGGGTTCTTGACCGTACTACAAGGTGTGAAGTTCAGTCAAACTCAATGCCCGACCACAGCAGAAGATAGAGAGAAAATGAAAGATGTCCCCTATGCTTCAGCCATAGGCTCTATCATGTATGCAATGCTGTGTACCAGACCTGACATGTGCTTAGCAATAAGCTTGGCAGGAAGGTACCAAAGTAATCCAGGAGTGGATCACTGGACAGCGGTCAAGAACATCCTGAAATACCTGAAAAGGACTAAGGATATGTTTCTCGTATATGGAGGTGACAAAGAGCTAGTCGTAAATGGTTACATCGATGCAAGCTTTGGCACTGATCCGGACGATTCTAAATCGCAAACCGGATACGTGTTTTCTTAAACGGTGGAGCTGTAAGTTGGTGCAGTTCTAAACAAAGTGTCGTGGCGGGATCTACATGTGAAGCGGAGTACATAGCTACTTCGGAAGCAGCAAATGAAGGAGTCTGGACGAAGGAGTTGATTTCCGATCTAGGTGTCATACCTAGTGCATCGGGACCAATGAAGATCTTCTGTGACAACACTAGTGCAATTGCCTTGGCAAAGGAATCCAGATTTCACAAGAGGACCAAGCACATCAAAAGACGCTTCAATTCCATCCGGGATCAAGTCCAGGTGGGAGACATAGAGATTTGCAAGATACATACGGAACTGAATGTTGCAGACCCATTGACTAAGCCTCTTCCACGAGCAAAACATGATCAGCACCAAGACTCCATGGGTGTTAGAATCATTACTGTGTAATCTAGATTATTGACTCTACTGCAAGTGGGAGACTGAAGGAAATATGCCCTAGAGGCAATAATAAAGTTATTATTTATTTCCTCACATCATGATAAATGTTTATTATTCATGCTAGAATTGTATTAACCGGAAACATGATACATGTTTCAGTACATGGACAAACATATAGTCACTAGTATGCCTCTACTTGACTAGCTCATTAATCAAAGATGGTTATGTTTCCTAACCATAGACATGTGTTGTCATTTGATTAATGGGATCACATCATTAGAAGAATGATGTGATTGACATGACCCATTCTGTTAGCCTAGCACTTGATCGTTTAGTATATTGCTATTGCTTTCTTCATGACTTATACATGTTCCTGTAACTATGAGATTATGCAACTCCCGTTTATCGAAGGAACACTTTGGGTGCTACCAAACGTCACAACGTAACTGGGTGATTATAAAGGAGTACTACAGGTGTCTCCAAAGGTACATGTTGGGTTGGCGTATTTCGAGATTAGGTTTTGTCACTCTGATTCTCGGAGAGGTATCTCCGGGCCCTCTCGGTAATGCACATCACTATAAGCCTTGCAAGCAATGTAGCTAATGAGTTGGTTACAGAACGATGCATTACGTAACGAGTAAAGAGACTTGCCGGTAACGAGATTGAACTAGGTATTAGATACCGACGATCGAATCTCGGGCAAGTAACATACCGATGACAAAGGGAACAACGTATGTTGTTATGCGGTTTGACCGATAAAGATCTTCGTAGAATATGTAGGAGCCAATATGAGCATCCAGGTTCCGCTATGGGTTATTGAACGAGAATAGTTCTAGGTCATGTCTACATAGTTCTCGAACCCATAGGGTCCGCACGCTTAACGTTACGATGACATTTTTATTATGAGTTTATATATTTTGATGTACCGAATGTTGTTCGGAGTCCCGGATGTGATCCAAGACATGACGAGGAGTCACGAAATGGTCGATACATAAAGATTGATATATTGGAAGCCTACATTTGGATATTGGAAACGTTCTGGGAGAAACCGGGATTTTTCCGAAGTACCGGGGGGTTACCGTAACCCCCCCCGGGGGTTATTGGGCCTACATGGGCCATGAGGGAGAAGAGGAGGACCGGCCAGGGCAGGCCGCGCGCCCCCTCCCCCCCTAGTCCGAATAGGACAAGGAGGGGGTGGGCTACGCCCCCCTTTCCTCTTTCCCCTCCCCCCTTTCCTTCTCCACCAAGGCAAGAGGTGGGAGTCCTACTCCTCCCGGTGGGAGTAGGACTCCTCCAGGCGCACCCCTTGGGGGTCGGCCGCACCTCCCCCTCCCTCCTTTATATACGGGGGCAGGGGGGCACCCTAGAACACACAAGTTGATCTACGTGATCGTTCCTTAGTCGTGTGCGGTGCCCCCCTCCACCATATTCCACCTCGGTCATATCGTCATGGAGTTTAGGCGAAGCCCTGTGCCGGTAGAACATCATCATCGTCACCACGCCGTCGTGCTGACAGAACTCATCCCTGACACTTTGCTGGATCGGAGTCCGGGGATCATCATCGAGCTGAACGAGTGTTGAACTCGGAGGTGTTGTACTTTCGGTACTTGGATCGGTCGGATCATGAAGACGTACGACTACATCAACCGCGTTGTTATAATGCTTCCGCTTACGGTCTACGAGGGTACGTGGACATTACTCTCCCCTCTTGTTGCTATGCATCACCATGATCTTGCATGTGCGTAGGAATTTTTTTGAAATTACTACGTTCCCCAACACCTAGGCCCTTAGAGTTTGATTTTTTTACCGTACGCTGAAAGTCGGGGATGAGAGAGGAGTATTGGGCACCACTGCCTCTAGTTTGCAGTTTCTTGCCGAGCATTTTTTTGCTTTATTTATCGCAAACTGCTTGCTAGCGAGAGAGAAGGTGGGTTCACTTAGCGCCCCGGACTTTGCTATTTTATGTCGTGCACTTTATGGCGACAACACTTTTAGCTTGGGAGCTATTGTGGCGCGTCGCCTCCACCTTAACAGATTCAAGGGTAAAATACATGGGGGCATTTACGCTACTCGTTTGGCGACTCACTTCAATATGTAGATGCGCCAGCATGATCACCCCTTTCCCAAGGTTTACCTTGACAGAGCATCTATCATGGACCATCATTTCCTTGCTGTCGATCGCCCTGATCTTGACTTGCGTTACAATTTGGTTTTTAGTGAAGACACTCGTGATGTTATCCCCTTTCCCGCACCTGCTTTGTTTGATTATGTTTCTAGGAAGGGATACATAATTATGCCCGAGGACATTGTCGCTTACCGGAACAACCTGGAGGCGGCACAAGCGGAGCCCCAGCAGTGGGACCCTATGGTGCCTGCTCCCCAGCACTTCAACATTGGACCTCACGGCTTCTTCGACTGGTGATTACCAAGCTAGGCCAAAAGCCTAAGCTTGGGGGAGTACGTATTCCCACCGACATTACATTCATGTTCACACATTTTATTCCAGTTGTCGGTGTCCACACTTTTTCATTGTATCATCCATGCTTAAATTACTTTTCTTGCTTTATTCTTGTGTGTTTGAAATACTTTGAGAAAATCCAAAAATATGTTTCTTGCTTCTTTTTTATTTTTGTTTCTAGTTTAAGTTGTTGTATCACTGAAAGAAAACCCAAAAATATTTCCTTGTTCTTCTTTTACTTGTTGGGAGCTTTCCCGTGTAAATAGTTTTTCTCGTTTTTGCTTTTCTCTTTGTGTTTGTTTGCTTGCCTTCAGAAAACCAAAAACTCCAAAAATATTTCAGTGTGTTTCTCTCAATTTCTTTTCTTTTTATCGAGACTTACCAAGGAGAAGACCACGATGAAAATGTTGAGTGGCTCTCATTTGCATTATGTTGATCTAACAAAGAGCCCATATTACCTTGTCTTCTCCTCTTGAATAAAATGTTTGCAGATTACATCTTAGTCCACGACACTCTTGCACTATTATTATTTTCAAATCGTTCGGTCATGCAAGTGAAAGGGAATAATGACGATATTAGATGAACTGGTCATGGCAGAGAGAAATGGGTATGGACTCGACTTGTTCTGTTTTTGTAAATATGTTTAACCTAGTATCCATGCTTCAGCCTATTATGATTAAATATGTTTGAATGAAAATTAGAGATTATAGTTTCCGATGCCATGCATGAGTAGCTAGAACATAATAATGATTTATCTTGGATATCAACATTGTGTTAAAATGATTGTGATGTAGTATGATGATACAATATCCTCCTTTGAATGTTCGAGTGGCTTGACTTGGCACATGTTCATGCATGTAGTTGAATCAAAACCAACATAGCCTCTATGATATTTATATTCATGCTGTTCATATTGTACTCATGCTAGTATCGAATGTTACTTATGCATAATGCATGTTCATGACCGTTGTTGCTCTCTAGCTGGCCGCTTCTCAACCTATTTTATAGCCTTTGGCTGTACTAAGTGGGAACTCTGCTTTTACATCAAAAACCTAAAACCCAAAGTTATTCCAGATGAGTCCACCATACCTACCTATATGAGGTATTACCGAGGTATGATAACACGGTTAGCTATTATGGATGGCTCTCCCACCTCCCCTCCCACCCACGCCCTAGGCTCTCCGGCGATCTCCCCCTCCAACCAGTGAATCTTGGCTTCTTTACACTCATCTCCTACGGTGTTCTCTGATCTGCCCTCCCATACCCATCTCATATGGGTTCTCTTGGTGGATCAACTTTGGATATGGATTTCTCCAAAGGACTGGCTTTTGCTGATGAGGTTTTCAGATCTTGTGGGAAATGCATCCATCCAACGGATGACACAGGCCGATTCATTATGGTAGTGTCTTTCAGCAGGCATATTTTCCATCTCAATGATGATTCGGTGGTGGCGGCGTTGGAATCAGCTATTGGTGGATCTGCAATTGATTTGTCTGTTCAACTCACTAAAGACAAGGTATTTTCATTCATTGTTTCTTGGAAACGAGTTGGAATTTTTATTCTTCAATTACGTCTGTTTGCCTGCCCGCAATTCAAATGTCACTTCCATCTGTGGGGAAATGGCGACCCTAATTGGAAACGAGAATTTATCATTTGGAAGAAAGAATGTGATGCGGAGTGGATTTTAATCAGTCCTTCCAAAAGGCGTGCTGCCCTTGGTATGATTGCCATAGATAAGCCTCCTAGGAAATCTTCTTTGTATTCTGGATCATCAACAAAGAAGAAACTTTCTTTTGACACATTCCAATAATATGATGTTTGCAAGGGCTATAGATACCCAGCTACGCAATGATGTGTTGATACACTTGTTGAGGCTGGTTACTCCTTTTCGTCTCGTGAGAAAGTCATTCTCCCCTCGACGATGATGACCGAGTTCTAGTGGACGGTGGCATCGCCACCCATCACTTTTGGAACGGTTAACGTTCGTGCTACATCTTCGGACGGGAATTCAGTGGCCGCTCCAACTGGTTTGGACGTGAATCTGCATGTGCATGGGGCCAACGTCAGCATTGACTCTGGTGGGCCTGGATCTCCAGCCCATGTAGTTGACACGGCCCAATTCAAGTGAAGTACAATCTCCATGTTATTTGCACGATGAGGATATTACGTCTCATGTTGCCTCACGCAGCGAGTTTCCCCAAGATAATCTTGTAAGGACTCCTCTACTGATTCTGACCGGTTTAATGATCTTATTAATGATATGGTGTTTAAAGTTTGGAAGTGTCAGAATTGCTTATCTATGATGCATTTAACCAACTCGTGTACTAGTCGAGTTAGGTGCCGCATATGCTTTTGGCTGGGTCACCTGGCCAAGGGCTGTTCGGATTCTACCCCATCTCCAACTTACAGGTGGGTCCCGCGTGTCAATGGAGGCTCTTCGGGTCGATCAGCAGGAATATCTACACCCGACGCCTCGGTTTCTGCCCTCGCATGTAAAACTGGGTCATTGCCCAGTCCCGTCAAGTCTGCCACCCCATCATCTCTGCCATTGCCCGCAGAGCAACCGCTTAAAACCCCACCTCCACCGCCCACCACGCCACCACCGACGACACCTCCCCATTGCCACACCGCATATTGAGCTCCACATCCCACCCTACTTCCGATTGGTCGCCATCAATGGACAACTTTCCTCTTGACACTATGGAGTTTGCTCCTACAGGCTTTGAAGTGATCGGGGGCGGTTCACTCCGCCTTCCCCGCACATTCTTCTCGCCGGCGAGGGCTCAAGATCGTCAGCATGAGGACTTCGCCATCGCCATCATTGAGCCGGCTCCACTGCCTGAGGAGATTCTCATCTTCCGTAACATGGTCACTTACTTTGTTGTTAACACTCTTGGGAGGGCAATTTTGGAGGCCCAGCCATGGATTCAACGGGTTGGGCTCTTCCTCTTTCGTAGTGCTGTGGCTAGGCAAGCTTTAGTTGATCACCCTCCTATGATCTGGGGAATGATAGATTCATTTGTTTTGTTCCACATGATGATGGTCTAAACTACAGAGCCACCCAGGGTTTTCGTCGTGGCTAGATCATGATGTTAGGTGTACCTTTGGATTATATATTCGCACAGTATATTGCTGACGCCGTTAGCACTTTCGGCCGTTTCCACCATTGGCACCAAGATGATCCAATGTGCGTCCGCACTTTGGCCTATGTGTCGTTTCTGGCTCCATCTCTTGTGCCAAGGGACGTGGTTTACCGCGAATACACTGATTTTGGTGGGGCTAGGATATCTTGGATTGCCCCTGTTTACATTATGTCTGCTGCTTTTGCTGATATTCTGCCTGCCAATGAGGATCCCATGCCTTTCGATGGCAACCCCCATCCTCTTCCAAGAAATATGCATTTCAAGAACCATAACTGGGTCATGCCGGAGTTCCCAGAGCTTGGGTGGAACGATGTGCCACCACCTGTCAATGAGCCGCCACGGGAAGATATCCAACTAGTGCATGATGATGTTCAACAGGAGCAGGTTGAGGAAGTTCAGTCCCAGGAGTCAATCATTCTGCAAGTTTCTGATGATTCAGTTAATAATGTACCTGATGTTGCGGATGTGGTAATTTACTAGCCCCCAATGGGACCACAACAGCCTCCTCTGCATATTGGGAAGGTGTTCACTACCTTCGGGCCTGTCTTGCCTCCTGCCATGTAGTGGCAACGCACTTTTGAGAAGACAATGCCGTCCCTGTGCATTGCTGAGATTCCAAAGCTTGTGTTTAAGTCTAAAATTGGGTCTCTCTTGCTAGCTAAGAGATTGTAGCGACCAGACCTCAAACAGTCCAGTCTTTGTGCATCAGTGTCATCCCTGGATCGGTAATGCTGACACGCACAGTACTTGAGGATTTTTAACAGAGTTTCAATCACACACTTATTACATCGAATGTCTCAAAAGAGAACTTATTACAATAATATGGCTTAAGGCCATCTGAAAATGATAACAGCAGAAGGCTTGGAAGATAAAGTGAGTCCATCAACTCCAACGACATAGCTGAGTGAATGACAACGACCTATGGCACCTTACTCATTGTCTGAAAAGTCTGCAACATGATATGTTGCAGCCTGAAATGGGTCATCACATGGAATATGCTGGCAAGGTAACACATAGAGTAGTGAACAGAATAAATGCTATCACTATGTGCATATATGGCCGGTGGAAAGCTCTGTGGTTACAGTTTTGCATAAAGCCAATTTTTCCCTACAACAAAGTAATAAATTTTATTTAAATATCATGGTGGTTGTTAAACATTGAGAAGGTTCCTCCAACTCAATCCCAATTAAGCATCATCAATTACCCAACAAAATTAATTTTAGAGTGATGAGATCAACATGATAATCCAAGAACCAGATACTCAAGATGTCTATAACTGGGGACGCAGCTAACCATGATTAGTTTGTATAGTCAGCAGAGTTTTGTGAACTTTTCCCCACAAGATTCAATCTCCTCCATTGAATTTCTCGCACTTCATGATGTTTGAGAAACGGATGACCGAGACACAGTCTTTCAGAAGCATTAACTCTTTACTCTGGGTAGACAGTACCACCTACATCCCCTACTGCTAGTCTACCACTGTAAGAGGTCACACAACCTACTCAACTATGCTAGAGCCCATAATAGCTTGTGGCTGCACATGGAAGTTTCTAGCATGAACAATCTTATGATCCCTTTGAGCCTAGGTGGCGAGGCATAGGATGATCACACGGGTACTCCAGGATATCCTAGGACAACACTGGATTCTCCAGGTGCCTGCAACCAATCCATCCAGATGTGTATTTAAGTATCCACCTTAAGTGAATTAACCATTAATTAACAATACTCACATCTAGCATGGATGCACTCACCCAAACCACGTGTACGAGCATAGAATAGCAAATCTAAGCATAACGTAGAAGTAACTCCCAAAGGCTTGATAATAAAATGACAATAGGTTCTACCTCATCATCTACTTCCCAAACCCACATGTTATTCAAATCATAACCATGCAATGTTTGAGGGTTGAAACTAATGCATAAAAACTGGGTAATAAAGGGGTATGATCAAAGTGTCACTTGCCTTGCTAATGATCCGCAAAACCTAGAGACTCGTAGTAGCACACTCTGCACTCCGGGAAATCTATCGCGAACAAACAATAACATACATAAGCAATCATCTAAATGCATGGGTAAAACTCAATAATAAGATCTAACCAGAAAGTTCAACTGAAGAACTCCGGTTTGCAAAAAGAATCAAATCAAACGGAGAAACAAAACTCAAACAACGAAAGAAACAAGATCCGATTACTAATCTGGACTAAAGTCAAATTTTACAATATCAAAATCTTGTTCAAGTTTCTTAAACAGAAAGAGGGCTTCGAAATGAAGATCTAGGCGCTTGTTTCATCTAATTCGGATAAACGAGCGAAAAGTTATACTAGATCGAAGATTAGGGCAGAAATCACGACCGAAAATAATCACGGAAAAACACTGGAAAAACAAAACGAGACGAACTGGCTACCGAACGAACGTTCGCTGTCTGCCTTAACTGACAAACAACGTTCGTTAAAACGAACGTACGGACGAACATTCGCTAATTAACTACTCCGGCGGGGCGGGCGGTGGAAGGCGGCGGCTCCGGCGGGGCGGCGGCGGACGGGGGCGTTGGCGGCGGGGAACGGCGTCGGCGGCGGTGGTTCCGCACAGCGGCGGCGGCGCTAGGGTTCGGTGGTGGCGGGGTTGCGGCTGGGCTGGCGGCGGGGGTTGGGCCGCGGCTTATAAAGCCGGTCGGGCGAAGTGTCCCGGTCGGACACGGCCCGTTAGGTCGGTTCACTTTTTTTTTAAATAATCCTCACACGGAAAAACAAATAAAATAAATATTAATCAGACTCCAAAAATCCTGTAATAAATTTTCACGGTCCTCTAATAATATTGTGGACAAAGTGAACATTTATTTGGGCCTCTAATGCAATATTGGGAAACACATTTTTTTCTAATTCAAATAAAATAGCAATAAAAGTCCAAATAAAATACTTATTTGATTTGAACATTTTTCCTCCAATATTTCTTTTATTTCAGAGAAGCCATTTTATCTCCTCTCTTTTATTTTAATACAAGACATATTTTAGTAAGAAAAATAATTAAAACCAAACGATCCTTTCTTTTCAAAATTTGAGAAAACTCAAATATGAAAATAACGAAATCCCCAACTCTCTCCGTGGGTCCTTGAGTTGCTTAGAATTTCTAGGATCAAAACAAAATGCAATAAAATATGATATGCATATGATGATCTATGTATAACATTCCAAATTGAAAATTTGGGATGTTACAAACCTACCCTCCTTAAGATGAATCTTGCCCTCGAGATTCAGGTTGGCTAGAAAATAGGTGCGGGTGGTCCTTCCGTAGGTCTTCCTCCTCGGTATGGTGGCTCCACTGAACTTTACAAAACTTGATAACTCTGTTGTGTGTGACTCGGCTGGCAAACTCGAGAATCTTCACTGGTTTCTCCTCGTAGGTAAAATCACTATCCAACTGAATCGCTTCTAGTGGCACTGTTTCTCTCAGAGGAATTTCGGCCATCTCTGTGTGACACTTCTTTAACTGTGATATGTGAAACACATAGTGAACTCCTAGCAAGCTGTCTAGCAATTCCAGCTTATAAGCAACTTCTCCCATACGTTCCAAAACTTTGTATGGTCCCACAAAATGTGGTGCTAACTTTCCCTGAACTCCAAAAGGCTTAACTCCTCGAAGTGGGGACACACGAAGATATACTCTGTCTCCGACTTCTAAACTGTCTCCTTGCGTTTAGAATCCGCATAACTCTTCTGCCTGGATTGGGCTACTTTGAGTCTATCGCGAATAAGTTTAACCTTCTCTTCCGACTCCTTAACCAAATTTGGTCCAAACAACTGACGGTCTCCAACTTCATCCCAAAATAACAATGTCCTACACCTCCTTCCGTACAAGGCTTCGAAAGAGGCCATCTTCAAACTAGCTTGATAACTGTTGTTGTAAGAGAATTCTGCATACGGCAAATTGTCGTCCCAACTAGATCCATAATCTAGCGCACAAGCTATCAACATGTCCTCCATAATATGATTGACTCTGTCGGTCTGTCCATCTGTCTATGGATGAAAGGTTGTTCTGAACTCTAGCCTAGTACCCAAAGTTTCATGCAACTGATTCCAGAACTTTGAGGTAAACTGGGTTCCTCTGTCTGATACAATGGTCCTCGGAACTCCATGCAGACATACGATCCTGGTCATGTATATCTTTGCAAACTTCGCACTTGTATAGGTGGTCTTCACTACGATGAAATGGGCTACTTTTGTCAAGTGATCGACTACAACCCATATCGAGTCATAGCCTGAACGAGTCTTGGGAAATACCGTGATAAATTCCATGCCAAGCTTGTCCCACTTCCATTCGGGTATCGACAATGGCTGTAGCAATCCTGCTTGGTACTTATGCTCGGCCTTTACTCTCTGACATACATCACATACTGCTACATACTCCGCAATATCCTTATTCATTCCGGTCCACCAGAAACTTTCCTTCAAATCGAGATACATCTTGGTGTTTCCTAGGTGAATCGAATACGGAGAATCATGGGCCTCCTGCAGAATCAACTTCCTGATCTCGGGTTCATTCGGAACATATACGCGATCCTCAAACCATAAAGTATCATGCTCATCATTACAACATCCTTTGGCCTTTCCTTTTCTCATCCTTTCCTTTATCTCGACAATCTCCTTGTCAGTCTTCTGAGCTTCTCTGATCTTATCCATCAAAGTGGAATGAATTTCCAATGCTGCTATATAACCTCTCGGAACTATTTCCAAACATAGCTCGCGAAGATCCTCTTCTAACTCCTTGGGTAAATCCCCGGTTATGAGTGTACTTACATAACCCTTGCGACTCAACGCATCGGCTACTACGTTAGCCTTTCCGGGATGATAATGCAACTTCATATCATAATCCTTAATAAGCTCCAACCATCTCCTCTGCCTGAGATTCAACTCCTTCTACGTGAAGATATACTTCAAACTCTTATGATCCGTGTATATCTCACAGTGATTTCCGATGAGAAAGTGCCTCCACGTCTTCAATGCATGCACTACCGCTGCTAACTCCAAGTCGTGAGTAGCACAATTTTTCTCATAAGGTTTAGGCTGTCATGAAGCATATGAAACAACTCTTCCCTCCTGCATGAGCACTGCTGCAAGTCCTTGACGTGAAGCGTCGCAATACACATGATAATCCTTACGTTGGTCTGGAAGAATCAACACTGGGGCTGTAACCAAACGCTTCTTCAACTCCTGAAAACTAGCCTGACACTCTTTAGTCCATTTGAACTTGGTGTCCTTCTTCAACAACTCTGTCATGGGCTTTGCAATTTTGGAGAAATTCTCTATGAACCTCCGGTAATATCTTGCGAGTCCAGGAAAACTCCTGATCTCTCCAACTGATGTGGGTGCTACCCATTTAGTCAGAGAAACAATGTTGGTGGGGTCTACTGCTATTCCTTCTCCAGATATAACATGTCCCAGGAATCCAACTTCCTTCAACCGAAACTCACAATTGCTGAACTTGGCATATAACAGATGTTCCCTGAGCTTCTCGAGAACCAAACGCAAATACTCCTTATGTTCCTCCTCATTCTTCGAGTAGACCAATATATCGTCAATGAACACCATGACGAACTTATCCAAAAACTCCATAAAAACTTTGTTCATCAAGTTCATGAAATAGGCAGGCACGTTATTCCGACCATATGACATAACTGTATACTCATATAGCCCGTACCTTGTGGTAAAAGCTGTCTTAGGCATATCCTGCTCTCAAATCTTCAGCTGGTGGTATCCTGATCGTAAATCGATCTTGCAAAACACTTTAGCTCCTTGTAACTGGTCAAACAAATAATTGATCATCGGCAACGGGTACTTATTGTTGATCATCACTTCATTCAACGCACAATAATCAACAATCATCCTTAACGATCCATCTTTATTCTCCACTAGAAGTACTGGACATCCCCAAGGTGATGAACTTGGTCGAATGAAACCCTTATACAGTAACTCCTTAATCTGGTTCTTAATCTCCTCCAAATCCTGCGCGGGCATCCGATATGATCTCTTTGATATTGGCCTGGTGCCTGGCAAAAGCTCAATCAAAAACTCAATGTCTCTATCCGGTGGCATGCTTGGCAACTCCTCCGGAAATACGTCAGGGAAATACTTCACCACTGATACTTCCTCATGTACAACTCCTGATAAGGAATTCACTTGAGTCCTCTTCGGCACATGCCGGGATACATACTTAATCCTTCTTCCTTCTGGGTTGGTGAGCATAATCGACTTACTGGCGCAGTCAATGTTCCCTCCATACCGTGATAACCAATCCAGGCCTAATATTACATCCAGTCCTTGTGACTCCAATATTATTAGGTCTGAGGGGAACACATAGTTACCAATCCTTAAGGTAACCGATCACACCATAGGCTGGCCATATACTCTGCTCCTGGCGAGGTTACTAACATGGGTGACCTAAGGTCTTGGGTTGGTAACTTATACTTATCCACAAATCCCCTTGATATGTATGAATGCAATGCGCTAGTATAAAAAAGAACGGTTGCAGTAAATGCCTTAACAAAAACTTACCTATAACTACATCTGGCTGCGCTTCAACCTCCTCCACGCTAATGTGGTTCACCTGTCCCCTATTGCGAGAGTTGGGCTTCTTCCCGGAGCTTCCATTGACATTTCCATTCTTTGCTTCAGAACACTCTGTGGCGTAATGTTCATTCTTCCCGCACTTGAAACAAGTATTGTGACTTAGATCCTTCCTGGCAGGTGTTGCTGGGTTGGAATGGTTTTGACCGTTGCTTCCGCCATTCCCATTCCCATTCTTGGAGCCACTATGATTATGCAAACTTCCTCCATTGGGATTATGGCCTCCATGGTTATGGTGAATGTGTCCTCCCGAGTTCGCGGTAAAACAGGGTCTCTGCTGAGCTTCAGAATTGTACTTCCCTTGTCCATACTTCCTCTTGCGGCTGTCTATCTGTTGTTGCTTCCCTTAAATCATAAGAGCTCTACCTACCAAATCCTGGTAATTGTTGAAGGTTGCCACCATCAACTGCATGCTCAACTCATCATTCAGTCCTTCCAGAAACTTCTCCTGCTTAGCAGCATCTGTAGCAACGTCGTCCGCGGCATAACGTGCTAACTTAATAAAATCATCCACCTACTGGCCCACTGTGCGTCCTCCTTGGTGCAAGTTGTGAAACTCGCGCTTCTTCATGGCCATAGCTCCTGCTGAAACATGGGCAATGCGGAAAGCCTGCTGAAACTGATCCCATGTAACAGTGTCAATGGGGTAAGTGGGTGTGAAATTCTCCCACCATGATGCTGTGGGTCCATCAAGCTGATGTGCGGTAAAATGCACTCTCTCCGCATCTGTGCATCCTACAGTGGTCAGCTCCCTTCCAATCTTGTGGAGCCAATCATCTGCAACAATTGGCTCGGTTCTACTGGAGAACATTGACGGATTCAGCCTTAGGAAACGGGCTATGTGATCACCAGGTGGTGGTGGTGGTGGGTTGCTGTTGTTATTGTTGCCTTGATTCTGATTCTGAACTAAAAGCTGCATCAAGGTATTCTGCTGCTGGATCAACTGAGTGAGCTCCGGTGGGAAGGCAAATCCATTGTCACGTCTCAAAGGCATCTGATAGGTTTAGAAAAGGTGAGAAAACAGAATAGAATGAGATCTAGGGGGAAAACACTACCCATATGCTCATGAGACAAACACAATCTTATCACTTCAATCAGTTCAAACCAGGGCATACAATCGGTCTAACTATCGTTACAAAAGTGATTGGACTATACTATATACATGGGGGAATACTACTACTGACATGGTGGTCGACTAGAAAGTTTGATCAGTGGAAGACTCCATGATATCTGCCCCAGCTTCATGAACATAGTCATCATCGCTATCGTCAGGGTTTGAGTCAGTGTCATCAATGATGATGTACTCATTGGAATCGTTGTCATCTCCTCATGGCGCGGTGTCTCCCATGAACACTCCTAGTTTCCTTGTCAGGTCATCATTCTTCTCCACCACTATCGTCATTTCCTCCTCATATCCGTCGTGTGTAGACTTGAGTTCCTCTTCTAGATCCGAAATCTTGATCATTGCTTTCTTCAGATCTATCATGCCTGCGCACATCTGGTTCTCCTAGCGGCGAATGTGTTGGTTTAACTCCTGGATGAAAGCTGCAATGGACCTATCCCTCCTGGTGCTGATCATCTCCCATTACTCATCTCGGCACCCACATATCTGGTAGATAGTGTCCTTAAGATCCTTGTGATAAACTTCTCCAATGTGTCCCATGGCGATGTGGGTTGCCATGCTCTTTCCTAGACTCCAGGTTGGTTCATCAAAGGAAAACTCTATGGGCTCAGTGACTGGCATGAACGTCCTTCCGGGAACTTGAACTTGAATCATCCAACGCTCCTCTTCTAGTAAAGTGGCGATGTAGGTCCTGGTGAAGCTTGGTATTCCTATGTTCAGGTACCCAGTGACTTTCTTCAAGTGTCGTCCAAAAGGTGTATCTTCATCCGGTTGTGTAAACTTGTTCTTTGAGTCCGCCATCCTATAGAGTAGAAAAGGGAGAGGAGTCAGAAATGAGTAGAGAAGAGTGGCCTATGGTGTATCTTAGTGGTCGTGTCCTACAGTCAGTGTGTGCTCTGATACCATCTTGTAGCGACCAGACCTCAAACAGTCCAGTCTCTGTGCATTAGTGTCATCCATGGATCGGTAATGCTGACATGCACATTACTTGAGAATTTTTAACAGAGTTTCAATGACACACTTATTACATCGAATGTCTCAAAAGAGAACTTATAAAATAATATGTCTCAAAAGATAACAACGGAAGGCTTCGAAGATAAAGTGAGTCCATCAACTCCGACGGCATAGCTGATTGAACAACAACGACCTATGGCACCTTACTCGTCATCTGAAAAGTCTGCAACATGATATGTTGCAGCCCGAAACGGGCCAGCACATGGAATATGCTAGCAAGGTAACACATAGAGTAATGAACAGAATAAATGCTATCACTACATTAATATATGGCTGCTGGAAAGCTCTATGGTTACAGTTTTGCATAAAGCCAATTTTCCCCTACAACAAAGGAATAAATTTTATTTAACTTTCATGGTGGTTGTTAAACATGGAGAAGGTTCCTCCAACTCAATCCCAATTAAGCATCATCAATTACCCAACAAAATAATTTTAGAGTGATGAGATCAACATGATAATCCAAGAACCATATACTCAAGATGTCCATAACCGGGGACACGGCTAACCATGATTAATTTGTAAACTCTGTAGAGGTTTGCGCACTTTTCCCCACAATACTCGATCTCCTCCGTTGAATTACTCGCACTTCATGATGTTTGAGAAACGGATGACCGAGACACAGTCATTCAGAAGCATTAACTCTTTACTCTGGGTAGACAGTACCACCTACATCCCCTACTTCTAGTCTACCATTAAAGAGGTCACACAACCTACTCAACTATGCTAGAGCGCATAATAGCTTGTGGCTGCCCACGGAAGTTTCTAGCATGATCAATCTTATGATCCCTTCGAGCCTGGGTGGCGAGCCGTAGGATGATCACACGGGTACTCCGGGATATCCTAGGATAACACTGGATGATCCAGGAGCCCGCAACCAATCCACCTAGATGTGTGTTTAAGTAGCCACCTTAAGTTAACCATTAATTAACAATACTCACATCTGTCATGGATACACTCACCCAATCCACGTCTACGAGCATAGCATAGCAATCCTAAGCATAACGTAGAAGTAACTCCCAAAGGTTTGATAATATAAGGACAATAGGTTCTACCTCATCATCTACTTCCCAAATCCACATGTTATTCAGATACTAACCATGCAATGTTTGAGGGTTGAAACTAATGCATAAAAACTGGGTAATAAAGGGGTATGATTAAAGTGTTACTTGCCTTGCTGATGATCCGCAAAACCTAGAGACTTGTAGTAGCACGCTTCGCACTACGAGAATTTTTATCGCAAACAAAAAATAATATACATAAGCACTCAACTAAATGCACGGGTAAAACTCAATAAGAAGATCTAACCAGAAAGTTCAACTGAAGAACTCCGGTTTGCAAAAAGAATCAAATGAAAGGGAGAAACGAAACTCAAACTATGAAAGAAACAAGATCCGATTACTAATCTGGACTAAAGTCAAATTTTACAGTACCAAAATATTGTTAAAGTTGGTTAAACAGAAAGAGGGCTTCGAAACGAAGATCTAGGCTCTTGTTTCATCTAATTCGGATAAACGAGCGAAAAGTTATACTAGATCGAAGATTAGGGCAGAAATCACGATCGAAAATAGTCGCGGAAAAACCCTGGAAAAACAAAACAAGATGAACAGGCTAACGAACGAACGTTTGCTGTTTGCGCTTAACTGATGAACAATGTTCGTTAAAATGAACGTATGGATGAACGTCCGCTAATGAACTAAACTGAAAAAAAACCGAACCGATAAATAAAAACTAGATATAGGGTTTCGAAAAAAAAGAAACCAATTGGTTTTTCCTAGAAAACCGAATCGGCGGCGGCGGCTACCTCGGCAGCGTCGGGCCGCAGCTCCTCCGGCAGCGGCGGCTACTCCGTCGGGGCGGAGCCGGTCGGCGACGGCTTCGGAGGGGCTGCGGCGGACGGCGGCATTTGCGGCGGGGAAAGGCGGCGCCGGAGGTGTCTCCGCACG
>NC_057801.1:42734227-42746807 GCF_018294505.1 Triticum aestivum | reverse complement strand
GGGGTGGCGGCTGGGCCGCGGCTTATAAAGTCGGCCGGGCGAAGTGTCCGGGTTGGACACGGCCCGTTAGGTCGGTTCACTTTTTTTTAGAAAAAATAATCACAAAGCGGAAAAACAAATAAGAGAAATACTAAACGGACTCCAAAAATCCTGAAATAAATTTTCACGGTCCTCTAGTAATATTGTGGACAAAGTGAACATTTATTTGGGCCTCTAGTGCAATTTTGAAAAATGCATTTTTTCCTAATTCAAATAAAATAGCCATAAAAGTCCAAATAGAATACTTATTTGAATTCAACATTTTCCCTCCAATATTTCTTTTATTTTGGAGAAGTCATTTTATCTCCTTTCTTTTATTTTAATACAAGAAACATTTTAGTGAAAAAAATAATTAAAACCAAACGATCCTTTCTTTTCAAAATTTGAGAAAACTCAAATATGAAAATAACGATATCCCCAACTCTCTTCGTGGGTCCTTGAGTTGCTTAGAATTGCTAGGATCAAAACAAAATGCAATAAAATATGATATGCATATGATGATCTATCTATAACATTCCAAATTGAAAATGTGGGATGTTACAGAGATCCTGGGATATTTGCTACAATGGTACTGATCTCAGCTTTGTTCTGAAACCTGTGCTTGACCCTTCTCGCCATACTTCTCCAGTTAAGTGGCCAGTTGCAAGGGCTCTCTGCTTTGATGACCTTTCTGAACCTGCCACTGAATCTTTTGAGTTCACTGCTGCCCCAAAAGTGACCATGAAACGTGACCGGAAGCAGAGGACTGCTAAAATTCTGGTGGACACTGAGGTACGACGCAGTGCTCGTCTCAGTGCTTTACGTGATGGATACCGTAAGGTGCCAAGCAGTGGCCCTAGGCAGACCAAGTCTCAGAACAGGTCTCCTCACACCTTGAAGAAGCGTAAGATCAAGTCGTCTCAGTCTGTTGGTAATCCGTCTGTGTCACCCCCAACTGCTATTATTGATCTTCAGCGCATTGGGACTCTCCTGCGCATCTCACTGGAGAAGATCACCGTGGATTAGCTTGTGGCTGATCCTGCTAAGTCCACCAACAGCAAGAGTTCTGATGTTTAGTTGTGTCATGCAGCTTTCTGGTTCATGGCGTACCGTCTTAAACGTCATCTATCTTTATTTCTGTTTTCATGTATGGAGCTCTGTCATATCGCTCTGCTTAGCTGGTTTGTGTAGGTCATTGTGTGATCTACTTTTGCTGCAACTTCTTTTAGTTTGTAATGAATCAGTCCGGGTTTAAAGATTGGACAGTTTTATGTTGGAACGTACGTGGCCTTAATTCTGAAGCGCGGCAACTTGCGGTTAAGCAAAAAATTGACGAAAGTGGATGTTCCGTGGTCTGCCTCCAAGAAATGAAGTGCATGCATATTGATCACAAGTTCATTAGGAGGTTTTGTCCTTGTCGTTTTGATAATTTTGCTTATGTGCCTTCGGTCGGTGCTTCTGTTGGTATGATCGTCATTTGGAATTCTTCTTTCTTTGAGGGCAAATTAGTTGAGGCAAAACCTTATGGTATCATTGTGGAACTAGCGGTGTTACCCGCGCATTTGCGCGGCTAGATATAATTTTATTAGTTTCGATTTCGAGAAAAATATTCTCTACCATGCATGTCGAATGCGTTTATGTTTCGAAATAAAGTAATTACATTGTTGTGGAATCATTTTCTGTAATTATTTACTACGATATTAGGAACAACCTAGAAAAGGATATTAGAAACATTATATTCAAATTTCTGTGTGCCATTTTCGTTGATGGCTTAAAGGTTTCGATATTGTTACTATGTATTGTTTTCGCATTGCACATATGTAGTTTGATATATATCCGTTTTTATTACTAAATGCATACCACTTATTTTTGTACTTAATGGATTTTGCACTTATCGGTGTATATTAGCTAAACTTGCTAAAATCTTGTAGGTTATTCTCGGCAACAAACTCAAAGTAGTAAAACTTTTCACCTCATGTGCTATATTTTATAAGGTACTAAAAGTAATAATTTCATATATTTTTCAGTCGTTACCCCGCGATATTGGATAGATTCTACAACTTCGACGTTGTCACATACAAAAATAGAACTCTACATTAAGTCTCCCTACAAAAAAAAGAACTCAAAGTGTTTATTTGCAAGCGTCTATCAAATATTTCTAGATAGTAGTATGACTTTTTATCGCCCTCAGAAAACAAACAAACAAAAATATATAGTACTACCATGTTAGTGTTAAAAAACCGACTTATATTAAGTTATAGCGGACAATGTATCAAGAATATTGTTAAATATATATATAAATAAATGTTTTTCTTTTAACCTCATATCGATGCTTATAATAAGTTCCCCAGTTAAAGGGTTGACATTTCATGTTTAATTGTCTTGTGTTATTCTTAATCACTCTACTTCTTAGGCACCTGAAAATTCAAAAGGTGGTGACAATGTACGTATAAAATTCGATGGGAAGTGAGTTGATTATATACAATGCACATCCCCTGCAAAAATAAAATTGCACATCAATGCATATTGTTACATACAAAAGAAGCTACGAAGACTTGCTAAGATGGTTACGTCTAAAGGCACATGCAGTGCACACGAATATTACCCAGATTGAATTTTACGATGTTGTTGTCTGTCATCTTTCATCAAATCTGAATCTTGCCACTGTTGTCTATCGTCTTTCAATCTTTTCTGTGTCAAGACGATGCGGTTATGTTCAAGGCACTAAATATATCGTGCCTCGGATCCGTCGAGTATTCCAGCGTTCATAGGCTCAGTATGGTTCGTTCTGCTGCCTCATTATATTAGCAGGGGTTTGCCAAAAGTCCTCAGTCCTCACGGCTATGAAATTATATGAGCATGCGGATACGTATATGCATGCAACGGAAATCAATCAGGTAATTGTCCGTATGTATGTGCTACTTGTCTTTTGTTTTTCTCGTTGACTGCTTCGGATAGAAAACAATCAGTAGCATGTATGTGTCCTTGTCCTACTCTCGTACATACACACATACATACGTGTGTGCTACTCCGCTTCTTTTCCTTTTGCATGGTTTTCTTTTTTATAGGCCGTACATGTGCTTTTCTTTTTTGACAAATAGGCCATACGTATGTGTGCTACTCTTGTATATATTTCTATTTGGTACGTGCTCGACGGATATACGTCTAGTTGACTGGCTTTTTTAGATGGGCTCGCTGACTGGTTCCGCCGCATATACATTGTCGAATCTTGGCCATTAAAATAATTTAATTCTAAAACGACAAATCATCACCATTCATTTTCTACCGTTTTAGTTAATTATATAATAGATAGATATGTGAAAAACTAATTCACTTATGTCACAAAAATGTTTTGTAGTCAATATGATGTTATTCCTGTATGTCAAAACCAATCATGTTTGTATCTATTAGTGTAAAGAATTTAAAACATTGACTATATGTTTAGTTATGTGTCTTGTATTTTGAGAAGGATGACGTATCTTTGTTTACATGCATACTGTATATGCTTTCAAATGGACCTTGTGATGAATACTTTGAACAGAAAGTGCTTAATTTATATTATCAACCATTATAATTAGACGCACTGTCGTGGAATTATCACGTCAGATGTCCTTGTGAAAGGACTTAGTCGTGGAGCCGTCGCAACGGGTTACCTTGAAGGGGTTAAACCGGACAAGGGACACGGGAGTTATACTAGTTCGGCCTCTTCGATAAAGGTAAAAGCCTACGTCTAGTTGTGATGGGATTGATTGGGTTTCGATGATCTGGAAGCGGAATACGCTTGCCTGAGTCTCGAGTTGTTGTCTGTTGTCCCTAAACCGCCGCCGGGTCGCCCCTTTATATACATAGGTTGACGCCCGGCCGGTTGACAGAGCCCCGAGGCCGACTCATACAAAGTGTCTGGCTCGGTCTCTCCTTTCCTAACTTATACTACAAGTTTACATAGTCATGGCAGTTTACCACTATGTGCCCTAACCCGCCTTTGGGCTTCGGGCTTCTATGCTTCTTTTAGTAAAGCGCCATCTTCCGGATCTTCATGGGCTTTAACATAGTCAAGGGTGAACCGGACCCTCCTGGCCGGTTTATACTCAGTAGCTATATCCTCCACATTAGGCTCCTGATTGATTTGAATTTGTTCATGTCAATCTTCAATACTTCAAATATCCCTTATCCCTTGCAGGCATCTTCTTGTACTTTCGTAAACCGCCATATTGTCTTCTCCTGAAACTTTGTAAACCGTCGTGACGTCATCCTCTGAACGCAGCAATGGTCCATCATGGTTATCCCGAAAATCGAGGCGACAGACGCACTTATTCTGCCATTTCAGGCTCCTTGATTCCCGCGCCTGCCGTTTTGCTCTCTCCTCTATAAATAAGGCCCGAGGGCCCTTCTCTCTATTCCCCTTTTTCCTTCTTCTTCCTGGCGACGCCCAAGCTCTTGAGCTCCGCCGCCGTCCGCGACCTTCGAGATCTGCATCAACAAAAGGCCGCTGCATCAACCTGAAACGGACCAGACTTTCGTCATCCTTCTTTCGCAGTAGATCTGCAGTGGCCTTCCTTTCTCCTCCGTCTTTAGATCTGTTTCTAGGGTTCCCGAGTTCTTCCGCACAGTTCTTCATCCTTCTTTGTTCTTCAACCCATCGCGACAATTTTTGACCCAGTAATAGTGTAGATCTCATGCGGTAGGTACCCTTCATCCATTTTTAACGCTAGCAGATCATTCTTTTACCTCTGTAGAGTACATGGCCTTCCCTGCTCTATTTAGCTCCTTTAGAACTCAGATAAAAACTGCTTTACAGATGTGTGGTAGATCCAAATAAATTTGACCATTGTGTGAAACCTGTTTCTGTCAATACTTTGCAGAAATTTCGAATTCTGGCTATTCTGCCTACGGGCGGTTTAACCCTTTAATAGTCAATCCGCCATATAGCATTAGCCCTCTCTTAAACCGCCAACTGAACTTGCACAATATTCTTCTCTGGTTTAACACTGAATTAGATACCTTGAACCGGCACTTTTATTTTCAGTTCCTATTTCCGGAATGTCGAAGCAATTTTCTGCTTGCAATTGGGTCCCATCACGGATCACAGAGACACAGATCAATGGTTATGTCACCACCGGTGCCTTAGCCTCAAAGAGGACTCTCCACTGGTGAGTTCCGGAATCGGAATGTCCACCTGAACCTCAAGAAGGAGAGGTGATTGTTTTTATGCAACACTTAGACCGGAGATTCAGTCCGCCCGGATCAAAAAATTTCCGGGATGTCCTCGCAAGCTTCCAACTCCACCCGCAAGATATTGGTCCAAACACTGTTTCAAATATATGCAACTTTCAAGTATTCTGCAAAGTCTATCTTCAAGAAGAGCCAACCGTGGAGTTGTTCCGGGATTTCTTTCATCTGAACCGCCGCACAGAATTCTCAGATGGCCCCAACACAGAGCTTGGTGGTGTGTCAATTCAAAAAAGGAAAGAAGTTGATTTCCCTCATGCCAAACATCATAGCCATCCTAAAGATTGGAACCAGACCTGGTTTTACTGCCGGAACACTGCTCCTGATGGAGAAAATCCCTTGCTGGGCTACCGCCCTCATCGGCTTAGCAATGGCCACCCAATGCCTCCGCGTTTAACCGCCGCAGAATGGAAGAATTTTTCTCCTCAACTTGCCAAGCTCCGGGCTCTGATGGCCAACGGTTTAACTGGCATTGATCTTGTCCGCTACTGGGTTTCTTCGGATTGATGCATGAGTATACCGGCAATGTAAAAGACCCTCAACGATACCATGAAGTAGTAATGACCGACCTTGAAATCACCGAATGTGTAAAGAAGATGCTTGATGAACCGGTCGCTACATGCAGCCAAACCGCTTTGGCTCCGTTTTACGTCTCCAATAGACCGCCATCAATAAGTTCATGTACATACTTCATTGATTTGCTTCCGTATTGACTGTCTACTAACCTTTCTCTGTCTTAATTTCAGGCCAACATCTCTTTCTGGAAACAGACTAAACCGGCTCGTGCTCCTCGTATAAAAATCAAGGCCACCGAGAAGCCTGGAAAGAAGAAAACCGCCGAATCTTCTGATCCGCCGGAGGAGGAAGAATCAGATGCTGAGGTAGAACTTGACTCACTTGGCTCCTTTTTCGTATATCTTATTGACAATGACCCTCTTCAGGATGACGCTGAGGCCAGCCATGCAGATCATGTTGAGGCAATTCTTCTTTCTTCCGACTCAGATCCTGTGCCGGTTCAAAGAATTCGCCGTACAGTCTGGAAAGTAAATCAATCTCACGCCCTTGCTCATTTGGATCCAAAATTTTCTTTGTAGAAACGGCAAGCGGAAGAACGTCGCACAACCCGGCATAGTGGTCAACAAATCACTTCGTCCGGTTTAGCTGATACGCCCTCCCGGAAACGCCGTCCAGAGGTGATTTGTTCTCCTGAAAAACAATATCCTTTAAAAGGTTTCTTCCGATGCCCTCTCAATCCGTCTGACCCGAATTACCAGGCTTCTTCCAGCTCGTCTAGCGGTTCGTCAACCACCCAATTGCCTCCTCTCAAAGTTGTCGCTGGGTAAGTGTTACCTAATTTATAACTTTTATTCATCTGTTTACCATACTCTAACCTTTGATGTTGTAGCGCCAAAGCTCGATTAAGCAAGAAGGCCAAGACCAGCGACCCTACTATTGAAGTTGATCCGGAAAAGATACCCGAGCATCATGACAAAAACCCGGAAGTTTCCATGGACAACTCTGCTGGGCCGAATCAAGATGGTAATGCTAACCTGCCAGAAGTTGAACCGACTGTAGAGGCTGACACTTCACATCCTCCTGCTCCTCCAAGCTCAGCAATGGAACAACGGGACTCAATTGCTGATCCGCCAAGTCCAACTAACAAACCGCCAAGCCCTTCCACAAAAGTACCAAGTCCTATTCAGAATATTGATTCTTCTAGCCCGACCAAGGATGATGACGTTATTGTTACGAGCACTGCATATAACGCCCCTGGTAATCCGGTTACTCTGTCAAAGCACACTGCTAAGGATGAATTTGCTGCCATGAACAAGGGGAAGGGAAAGACTGATTTGTCTGCTTATACCGATCTCTCTGCTCAAGATGTTCATTCCGGCTTTCTGAACCGGTTGTATATAGGCCGTGATTTTGAAGCCGGTTTAGTAAATCTGATGAAGGGGCGCTATGAGGTAAACATTATTGCTTCTTGTTCTATACCTTCATTGCATTGTAGCCCCCAAGGGCCGGTTTGTCTTGAAAAAGTCAAACTAGGACTTCATATACTCCATGCGGTAACTTGTGAAATTTTCTTTATGTCTGATCAAACACACATTAGCCCCCAAGTGCCAGGATTAAAACTTGTATTAATCCGTGGTACTTGAAATAGCCGCATAAAAAATGATCCGCATTAGCCCCCAAGTGCCGAGGGTATAACTGGTTATATGCTTGGAACTTTGAAAAGATATTAACATGCTCTCTTATTGTTGCAGAGTGAAATAAATCAACAAATCTCGCAAATTGCTGATCTTCGAGCAAATCTTGAAACTCAACAAACAGAAACCACCAAGGCCAAGGATGAACTGAGAACCGCCTTGACCACCATGGAACAACTTAAAGAATGGTTTAAGTCTGAACGGGCCAACTAGGACACCGAAAAGGCCGTACAGGTGAAGCGGGCGGAGACTGCTGAAGCGGCTCTTGAACCGGTGACAGAAGAATTGTCTGGACTGAAGCGCCAAATCAACGCCATGACCTCTGCCATATTTGGCAAGTAGTGGTTGCCAAAAGTTGTATCTCTTTGAAATTTCATCGTTTTAACATGCATTTCCTGAACCGATATAGGGAGTCGCATCGCTCACCTAGGTTCTGACATGCGGAAGAAGCTCAAAGCGGCATATACACTGATTGAACAGCTGTATACCGGCGCTCAACGGGTTATATGCGCAACTTCATATGACAATGCGGCACCAACACTTATCAAAGACACGCTGGATCGCCTCTCAATGACGCCAACGCAAATAGAGGAGCTGAAGCGATCCGCTGCTCGGGCAGGCGCTTTGTTGGCGCTGACTCGAGCCAAGGCATGGATAGCTGATCTTGATCCGGCTGACATAGACAAAGGCTTCCCCAGTGCACAAGAAAATGGCAAAGAATTTGACAATGACGCCCTCAAACGGGTAACAAGGGAGATGCGTCCTTTGGTGAGTCAACTAGCAGAAGAGGCGAACCTGACGATTCACCGATCTTTCTATGATGCAAACAACAGACGGGTTGAAGCTGTGATTCCTGAAGTGCAGAACCTTATTCCACCAAACCGTAAGCATACTTACGCCCCTGACGTTGACCCGGCAGAGCTTATAAGTGAAGAGGCTGTCTTTCAGGCCTTGACCCAGATTGATTGGACCACCAATGACTTCCAGCCAGCGGATGAGGAGGAGGCTGAACCGACGCCAGATGACCCATCTTCTTCACATCAACCCGGTGATGAACACTACAAGAAATATGCTATCTTGTGACCTCCACTATTGGTCACTGAAAGGTCATAGTTTTTCATTTGCGACCTTTTTGTGACCAAAAACAGAAGGTCAAAAGCTGAGGGTCGTAAACTGACTATAGCGACCTTCTCTGTGAGAAGGTCATGGACGTTTATGACCAAAATATACCTACTATGGCGTTTTGGTCACTAGCAGCCTCCCCAGTCCATGTAGGCATCCAGCGTGGCAAGCTGATGTGGCACAAGATTCAGCCCGGTCCAATTCGATTTTCTACATGGGCCTAGCCCAACAATTCGGCCTATTTGTGTTTTTTTCTCATATTAATTTTGGCTAGGTAGATGGGCCAAGCCCAACAATTAAGCCTTCACTTTTTGGGGCCGTGGCCTTTTCTGCTAGAAAGTTTTAGTTTTTTTCAAATGGGTCCTAGATGTCAGGTTCAGGTACGTGGTCCCAGCTAGCAAGTTCATATTCTTCATATTTCAATTTAACAGTAAATAAATAACCAGTATTTAAATTGGCACAAAGAAAACACACACATAATACTCCAAATATTATCAGCCAGATTCAGTACAGAGCTCCTATTGTACAAATAATATATACTTTACAAGCTCTACACATGATACTCCAAACATTCTCCAGAAGCTCCTTCGATAACAATCACAAACAGAATGGTGATAGGCCCTGTTCCTACTCCTATCAGGACTGGGCCAACAGAATGGTGATAGGCCCTGTTCCAACAGCAGGCATGCTTCTCCTCCACGCGCCTAGGTCAGGTCCAGCAGCAGCAGCAGCGATCCAGGGGCGTTTCCAGCAGCATCGAGACGGTTGTGGGCGCATCCTGCGGGAATCAACAGCAGGTCCTTCTTCTCCTGAAACAGCATCAACAACAGGTCAACAACAGCATGAACAACCGGTCAATAACAACATTAACAGCAGGTCAACAACAACATCATAAACTACAACAGTTTGATGGTAGCATCAGTTTGACAGAGGCAACAACAGAGAACAACCTTCCATGGCATCATGTACTAAACCTACAACATTCTGATTGTCCCATTGGAAACAAAAATTCCAATGGATTAAGCCACGTTTGTACTAAACCTACCATATATTCCCATCTAATTTCTTCCAATGGATTATGCAACGTTTGTACTGAATCTAGAACATTCTAATTACCTGCAACAAATCAGTAGCATACATGACATCAAAGGGATGAAAACTAGATAATTTAGTAGTCTTCTACACCACAAAACAGTAGGCATTCTAACTTGCAGCAACAAATCCATAGCTAGATGACCACCAACAACACAAATCAGCTCGAACACTCGGTCCTCAGACACGACTGCTAGCAAGTAATCAACCATGGAACCGAGGCCAAACTCTAGCATCACAGAAAGCAGAGGGGAACAAAGGGGTTGAGGGGCTCACCATGGGGGTGTTGCTGTTGCTCATTCATGGTCGGTCGTCCTACATCCATCCGGCTAGAGCTGCTCATTCATGGCAGGAAACCACATCACATCTCAGTTAAGGGAATGGAGGGTAAGGGAAGAACAAGAAGAAACTGAAGGTAAGAAGACCTGGGTTGCGTCGGAGGAGTGGTGGAGGGGCATCCTTCATGGCATCGTGGCAGGAGGATGAAGACGGCGTCGTCCATGGCATCGGGGCAGGGGGATGAAGACGGCGTCCTCCATGGTCCACCACAGGGAACATCTCGTTCAGGTCCTTGGCCCGCAACGCCTGCACGCACCAGATCAGGTCACGACACGGTGTCGAAGCTAGAGATCGATGCATCTTCAATTCAAAACTGGATATCAAAGAACAATGTATAGAAGAACTTGTCATTTAGTTCTGCATGATCATCACGGTCTACAATAACAATACAGCATGGCCTTCTGGTTCTGTAGGTAATTGCAGTGCCTCGCAATGCCCCTAAATGCGACAAAGAAGAGCTTGTTATAGTATTTTTATATTCATTCAGGACATCATCTTTTCTTTTTCTTGCAAAAGGACAGCAGTTAACAAATATAATTACTCCCAAGAGAAGGTTTGAAAAACCCAACATGTCTAGGGATAAATCTGTCATGAACATCATTTAAGCGAAAAGTGTTCCAACTAGTATGGAACCACATTTTTGTTATCTGTTTATCTACACACATTTTGCTGTCCTTGCATTTTTTCTTCATTCGACTAAACAGGACGGGCTAAATGTTCAGAAAAATGCAAGTGTATGTGGGATCTTATTTTGTTTACACTCCATAAATAGAAAGAGGTTACTTGCAATATGTAATGCTGCTGAAATAGTTGACACTCCACACTTTAGAATAAGGTATGCATAGATAACTAGTTAATAGAGAAGAAAAACACTACTAGTAGATGTCAGTGTTCGATGCCCCACAAAAGAATTAGTCAAGCTGAACACAATCGCCATAATTGAAGTTTGCCAAAAATAGACGTTTCATCAACTAATTGCTCTTGAATTACTAGTAGATAGTAATAGATAATCTCATCAACAAAGAAAAACTTCAGTGCAAGACAAAGTACATAATATCTAGAGTGTCTAGTTTTAGTCAAGAAAATAAACTCTGTAGATTTGGAAATATTGTGATCTCTAGGTTGTAGTGAATGGTACCTACCAATCTAAATTACTTTTTTCTATCTTTATTCTTTTAGGGAATAAGGTACACCTGCCAAATTATATGTCAGACTGAAATTCACTAATGTGGCAATACCTAATTACTAATTCACATGCATATCTACTGAGTACAGATCATGCCAAGTACCAAAAATGAACTGTGACTCAATTAGTAACTAGCTTACTGCTGCTACTCCACATATCTTTGACTATGTACAGAGCAAGATGGAGGGTCTAGCTTACTGCTGCTACTCCACATATCTTATTTTACTTAACAGAGCAAGATGGAGTAACCCAAAAAAATTAACAGAGCAAGCAAATGTACTCTAAATGGCGTTCCTAAAACTTTCTATGTTTGTTATCAACATGGAGTTCCTAAAACTTTCTGGAATCAACTAATTTACATAATTAGATTCAGTACATCGATAGATCCCATGGAGACGCAATTCTCCTTGGAGGACATGAAGATCTGCACATCGCCGGTGACGGGCTCCTCCATTTCCCCGGTCTCGCCAGTGACCTTAGACCTAAGGCTGGCGAGAACCTCTGACCCAACCGTGTCGAACTGCAGAAACCCACCACACGAAGAGTTAAACACAACTCTGAATCAACAGATAAAAGACAGACATGACATAGTTTTAGATAGCCCGTCAGACAAAAAAAAGACAGTTCAAAGAGGGCAACGCACCAGCGGCAGGTAGTCCGTGGGTGCCTTGCGGATCCTGTCAGCGAGCTCGGCATCGAAGGCGTCGAGGTCATCAATGGCGACGGTGACATGGTCACGGTTATGCACGAGGCTCTCGCTAGAAATAGAGAAACGCGTCCGCGGGTTAGCCTAGACCGATTCGACCATATTTGGCGAGGAAAGAGAGGGTGAGAGGGGGTACCGGTAGGGGAAGTCGCCGGTGGGGTCGGTGAAACCGCGGAGGAACTCCTTGAACTTGCGGAGGGAGGAGTGGCGGGTGATGTCGGCGGCGGCGGGTCGCCCTGCGGGAACTACGCCTGTTCGTTGTAGAAGACCGCGTCCTCATCCCAGCCTGACATGGCGGCGGCGGCGCGACGGCGAGGAGGAGGTGGACGAGGATGAGCGGGCGCCGGCGGCGGCGTGCAAAACCACACGCGGAGCTCCTTTCGTCGGGCTCGGGTGCGGGGAATTGTGGGAGGAGGCTGCTAGGACGGGTGCGCTCGAGCGCGCTCGGGAGAGGGAAGGCCGTCGGCGGCGAGCTATGGGAGAGAGGAGGCGGTGGGAGCGTGGCGGCGTGAGGAGGGAAGGAGGCATAGCTCGGGTGCGGCGCGAGGGAAGCTAGGGTTTGGACGAGTGTGTGAGACGGACGAGGGGTGAGAGAGTGAGGGGGACGAGGGCTGCGGGCGAGGGGTTATCGGCGACCGGGGTTGGGGGAGAGGACGGAGGACGGCGGCGGCGGCGGTG
>NC_057801.1:42660521-42733864 GCF_018294505.1 Triticum aestivum | reverse complement strand
GGTTGGGGATCGAGAGATTGAGATGGAGGAGGAGCGAGAGGGTTGGGGGGTGGCGGCTGTGGGACGAGAGGGGGAGAGTGGATCGGGGGAGAGGAGTGGATCGGGGAAGTTACGGTTTTGGTGAGAGGGTGAGGGGGTGAGGGCTGTCATTGGATCCAGAAGCATCCGACGGTAGTTGATGCATGATCCGCGTGATATGCCTTTGGACCAATCAGAGCGCACCAAACAATTTGAAGATTTTTTGACCATATAAATTGGTCATGATTGATTACATACAAATTTTTCATTTCATTTTTCAATGCTCAAAATGAGTTTTTTTAAAGACTTATCAAATATTTGTTCAAATGATGTCATATTTTGCACAAGTTCACATCTTAGATTGGCAAACAACATTGACAAAGGGAGTTTTTATTTCTTTTGCATGAAAAAACAATTTTCCATTTTTTGAGTGCCCAAAATAAGTTTTTTTGTGAAGTACTTACCATATATTTGTTGCAAAATTGGACCAAATCATTTTTCTAAAATACTAGGCCATATATAATGCACAATTGACCAAGTGGTTGGGTGTAAAAAGTTTTTATCCACCTCTCGTGAAAAAGACAAATTCCCGCCGATTCAGTTGGAAGCGGGTCAAATTTGAACTGCAGCTACCTCATAGTTTGCTCTTTATTTTTTAAAAAAATCATTTCTAGGTACATAAGTATCTATTTAATCAGAGAAACATCAAAAGTTTTCCAACATTCAACCACTAGCTAGGAACGGTCAAGCCCGCCGTTTTAACCGCATTTTGAAACGGGCATAAAAAATTCAAAAAAAATCAAAAAAAATGGAAAACCTTCACATTGTGTCATTATATGTGACCAAGTTTCCAGGAAAAATAATAAACTTGTAATACGGCAATTATTTTAAAAAAGTGTTCTCAGAAATGAGCTATCAAGCGTGAAGATTCATGGCTTTCAAGCCAAATGATCAATCTTATGGCCACATTCATGGAATAGTTTGTTCAAATGATCTCATATTATGAAGAAGGGTGCATATTGGAATTCCAAACAATGTTGCCTAAGGAAGTTTTCATTTTATTTGGACGAAAAAACCATTTTCCATTTTCCGAGTGCCTGAAATGAGTTTTTTTTGTGAAGGACCTACCATATATTTGTTCCAAAATTGGACCTAATCAATTTTATAAAATACTAGGCCATATATAATGCACACTTGAAAAAATGGTTGGGTGTCAAAAGTTTTGATCCACCTCTGGTGAAAAAGACAAATTGTCGTCGATTCAGCTGGAAGCGGGTCAAATTTGAACTGCAGGTGCCTCATAGTTTGCTCTTTATTTTTTCCAAAAATCATTTCTAGGTAAATAAGTATCTATTTAATCAGAGAAACACCAAAAAATTTCCAAGATTCAACCACTAGCTAGGAACAGTCAAGCCCGCCGTTTTGACCGCATTTTGAAACGGGCATAAAAAATTCAAAAAACAAATAAAAATTGGAAAACCTTCGCATTGTGTCATTATATGTGACCAAGTTTCCAGGAAAAATAATAAACTTGTAATACGGTAATTATTTAAAAAAAGTGTTCTCAGAAATGAGCTATCATGAGTGAAGATTCATGGCTTTCAAGCCAAATGATCAATCTTATGGCCACATTCATGGCATAGTTTGTTCAAATGATCTCATATTGTGCACAAGGGTGCATCTTGGAATTCCAAACAATGTTGCCTAAGGAAGTTTTCATTTTATTTGGACGAAAAAACCATTTTCCATTTTCTGAGTGCCTGAAATGAGTTTTTTTTGTGAAGGACCTACCATATATTTGCTGCAAAATTGGACCTAATCAATTTTATAAAATACTAGGCCATATATAATGCACACTTGACAAAATGGTTGGGTGTCAAAAGTTTTGATCCACCTCTGGTGAAAAAGACAAATTGTCGTCGATTCAGCTGGAAACAGGTCATATTTGAACTGTAGCTGCCTCATAGTTTGCTCTTTATTTTTTCCAAAAATCATTTCTAGGTACATAAGTATCTATTTAATCATAGAAATACCAAAAAAATTCCAAGATTCAACCACTAGCTAGGAACGGTCAAGCCCGCTGTTTTGACCGCATTTTGAAACGGGCATAAAAAATTCAAAAACAAATCAAAAAATTCGAAAACCTTCGCATTGTGTCATTATATGTGACCAAGTTTCCAGGAAAAATAATAAACTTGTAATACGGTAATTATTTAAAAAAAGTGTTCTCAGAAATGAGCTATCATGCGTGAAGATTCATGGCTTTCAAGCCAAATGATCAATCTTATGGCCACATTCATGGCATAGTTTGTTCAAATGATCTCATATTGTGCACGAGGGTGCATCTTGGAATTCCAAACAATGTTGCCTAAGGAATTTTTCATTTTCTTTGCAAGGAAAATTCATTTTTCATTTTCCGAGTGCCCAAAAGGAGGTTTTTTTATGAAGGAACTACCAAATAATTGTTGCAAAATTGGACCTAATCAATTTTATAAAATACTAGGCCATATATAATGCACAATTGACAAAATGGTTGGGTGTCAGAAGTTTTGATCCACATCTGGTGAAAAAGACAAATTCTCGCTGATTCAGCTGGAAGCGGGTCAAATTTGAACTGCAGGTGCCTCATAGTTTGCTCTTTATTTTTTCCAAAAATCATTTATAGGTACATATGTATCTAACGAGGAGACCGATCGATGCTCAAACATTAATAAGAAACCAAGTGTTTGATTTGCGGTACGGGAAATGCGCATGGCTAATGGGCATGAGTTTTTGCCGAGGATGATCAGTTACTAAGAAGACCGTCTTCACAAATTTTCACCTCAAAAGGAGGAGCCTAGGTGGTACTTGCTTTACAAAGTACCACACTGGACATAAATACGAATGTTGAAGCTGGGCTCAAAATAATGAATGGATTGAGCTGGCATTTGGTGGAGGATGGTTATTTGGCCAGAGGAAAGCACTGTAGAAAATGGATACCATTTGGCCATGCCAAAGTGGTACTTCCTTCACAAAGTGCTGCTTTAAACAAAATAGGAAAATGAATATTTTAGAACTATTTTTGAACTAGGCAAGGAATGTTTTTGACATATTTGATGAAGATATGATCCAGACAATTTATGAGAATTTTTTTGGAATTTTTGGAATAACAGAAATATATGTTGCTTCACAACCTAGGGCAAAAATTGACACATGGACATGACACATAGGCAAAACTGATGAGATGGCGCCTAGTCATCACAACCAACCACAATCTACAAGGCTATGACCATATATTTTGGTCGTTAACAACTAGAAATAAGGCAGCGGACCAGCCCTGTTTGCTTTGTGACCATTTGCTGTAAGGAAATTACGACCTTTCTGACCAAAATGGCCGCAATGGTTTAGGGTTTGGAGCCCCCCGAACAGCTTTTGACCAATTGGTCTCAAATGGTCATAGATCTATGACCAATTCTTCCATGGTCACTGACAGAAGGTCACTAGTTGACATATTTCTTATAGTGGAAGCTTAATCCGTCAAGGCGGTTGATATATCAGAAACTGTCCATGTGAACAATTCCATATTTTGGGCCTTGGAGGGTCATGTAATAGGATAGCAAAAACTTATGATGATCTGCTGCCATCGTGCAGGGGATACTTTGCGTGGATCCGCCATATCAATGTCAATTTTGTTCCAAGTATCATAAGATGCAACTCCTGTGTGCATAAAAAAAATACAAAGGGTCCTGGCGGTTTACCGCGGGACGGGTCATAATGCCCAGAATAGGCCGGATTGATAATCTACTCATAAAAATATGGAATTATACATACCGGTAATATAAGATCCCTGGTTAGTTGGCTGGACAACTTGAATTGTAATAAGGGCGAAAACCTAGATCTGAATTATTTGTATCTCGTCATTTTATGATGTCGTAGATTAAGTCATACCGGGTGATGATTCACGCCAGATGATCCGGGCTATTGACAGGAAGTCAACGCCAAGCCGGGTTCAGAAACTCCGGTCTTAAAATTAAGGTCTGTCAACGTGGATTTGCAAACCAAGCCAGTTTAAGGAATACCAGTCTAAGAAGATGACTGATCAAGCCAAGAAAAAATCGGTTTAACATAGAATTCAGCCAAAACTTCAAAATGAAAACCGTGTAGTCGAGGCTTTTTGGGGGCTGCCAGGCCCAAATTCGAGGCTTTTTGCTGGCTGCCAGGGCACTGAGTTGAACCATTTAACAAAGCCTTTTAAGATGGACCTCCAACTAACCAATCACCATTTTAACTTTGACAAGTGCAGGGTCTCAAGGAGAGTAACTGTCAAACGTTCGGAGGGCCGTGCCAGGATGACCTGGATAGGAGTGTCTTACTTGATGAAGGCAGGTTAACCCGGGGTTTTAGGTAAATATACCAGGCTTCCAAGCCGTGGGTCGATACCCAGCTACAAGGGTCCATTTGAACTTCTTGGTATTGGACCAAGGAGCCCCCAAGTGACGTGATGAGTTGTTCTCATTAGGTGACTATGTTTGAGTTGTGCATAGCATCGAAACTCTCTTTGGCCCTTTGGGTGTGAAGCTCCCAAGCTTTGTGGCGTGAAGCCCCCATGTAGCTCAAAGCATATTTGAGAAAAAACAGCAGAGGCCCCGCTTTAAAGCAAGGATGTTGTTCATTTATTGATGATAATATATACATTGTCAAAATATGTACATTAAAAAGAGCCTATGGCTCAAGTGTAGTAAGGCCGGAGGAGAGCTATGTTCCAGGGCCGCCGGGTCTCCTCCTCAGATTTGCGTGAGTCATCTCGAACGTCAATGAGGTAATAGGATCCATTGTGCAGATTCTTGCTGACCACAAAGGGTCCTTCCCAAGGCGGGGATAACTTGTGTATGTCGGTCTGATCCTGGATAAGCCGGAGCACCAAGTCACCTTCTTGAAAGGCTCTTGTCTTAACCCGGCGGCTGTGATAACGCCATAGGTCTTGTTGATAAACCACCGAGCGTGCCAAAGCCATATCCCGCTTCTCATCTAGCAAGTCCAGTGCCTCTTGGTGGGCTTGCTCGCTGTCTGCTAAACGTAATTAGCAACCCGGGGCGAATCATGCCGTATGTCACTTGGGAGAACCGCCTCTGCCCCGCAGACCATAAAGAAAGGCGTGTATCTTGTTGATCGATTGGGGGTGGTGTTGATATTCCACAAAACAGAAGGTAATTCTTCCACCCAACAACCCGGCGTCCGCTTCAAGGGAATCATGAGCCGAGGTTTAAGACCCTTTAAGATTTCTTGATTAGCTCGTTCTGCTTGACCGTTGGATTGAGGGTGCGCCACAGATGCTAGGTCAAGCCGGATGTGCTCTCTCTGATAGAAATCCTCCATCTCACCTTTGGAAAGGTTAGTACCATTATCCGTGATGATGGTGTGTGGATAGCCAAAACGGAAAATAATCTTTTTGAGAAATTGAACCGCCGTAGCCGCATCACACTTGCTAACAGGCTCCGCTTCAACCCACTTGGTGAATTTATCAACTGCCACCAACAGGTGGGTCTTCTTATCCTGGGAACATTTAAAGGGTCCCACCATATCAAGCCCCCAAGTAGCAAAAGGCCAAGTGATGGGAATCATCCGTAGCTCCTGAGCCGGAACATGAGCTCTGCGTGAAATTTTTTGACAAGCATCACATCGCTTTACCAGATCCTCCGCATCAACATGCCCAGTAAAACCCATGACGAAAAGCTTTTGCAACCAGAGACTTTGAACCGGCATGATGACCACAATCCCCTTCATGAATTTCCCGGAGGATCGCTTGGCCTTCTTCTGGAGAAACACAACGCTGAAATACGCCTGAAATGCTACAGTGGTGTAACTCACCATTGTGAATAACCATGGACTTGGACCGCTGGACTATCTGTCGGGCCAGGACTTGATCATTTGGTAACTCACCCCGGCTCATATACACCAGATATGGAACCGTCCAATCCGGCACAATGTGTAAAGCGGCCACCAGCTGCGCCTCTGGATCAGGAACAGCCAGATCCTCTTCTGTTGGCAATTTAACAGATGGGTTATGCAAGATATCTAAAAAGGTGTTAGGAGGTACCGGTTTACGCTGAGATCCAAGTCGGCTCAAAGCGTCTGCCGCTTCGTTTTTGCGCCGATCAATATGCTCAACCTGATATCCTTTGAAGTGACCCACCACAATATCTACCTCACGTCTGTAAGCCGCCATGAGTGGATCCTTAGAATCCCAAGTACCAGAAACTTGCTGAGCCACCAGATCAGAATCTCCGAAACAATGAACTCGAGTTAAGTTCATCTCTTTAGCCACACGGAGACCATGAAGTAGAGCTTCATACTTAGCTGCATTGTTAGTACAAGGAAACATCAAACGGAGGACATAGCAAATTTTATCACCACGAGGGGAAGTTAGGACAACTCCAGCCCCCGAGCCTTCCAACTGCCTTGATCCATCGAAATGAATAGTCCAATACATATTATCCGGCTTCTCTTCAAGTGCTTGCAACTCGGTCCAATCATTGATAAAGTCCACAAGAGCCTGAGACTTGATGGCTGTTCGAGGTACATATTTTAAACCATGTGGACCAAGCTCAATTGCCCACTTTGCAACCCGGCCAGTTGCTTCTCTGTTTTGGATGATATCGCCCAAGGGAGCAGAACTAACCACTGTGATGGAGTGACCTTGAAAATATTGCTTGAGCTTTCGGCTGGCCATAAAAACCCCATACACCAACTTTTGCCAATGCGGATAGCGTTGCTTTGATTCGATCAGAACTACACTGATGTAGTATACTGGTCGTTGAACCGGATACTCCTTCCCTGCCTCTTTACGCTCTACCATAATTGCCACACTGACCGCTCAGGTATTAGCAGCCACATATAATAGTAAAGGCTCATGATCAACTGGGTCTGCGAGAACGGGCAGTTCAATCAACTGTCATTTTAACTCCTCAAAGGCCACATTGGCCGCATCACTCCAGACGAAATCATCCGTCTTCTTCAGCATCTGATATAAGGGAATGGCCTTCTCACCCAGGCGACTGATAAACCGGCTGAGGGATGCAATCCGGCCTGCGAGACGCTGAACATCATTGATACATGTCGGTTTAGCCAAGGATGTGATTGCCTTGATCTTTTCCGGATTAGCCTCAATGCCCCTATTAGACACAAGAAAACCGAGCAGCTTGCCTGCCGAAACACCAAAGACACACTTGTCGGGGTTAAGCATCATCTTGTAAACCCGGAGGTTGTCAAACGTCTCCTTGAGATCAGCTATCAATGTCCCCTTTTCCCTGGATTTTACCACAATATCATCCACATAGGCATGAACATTACGCCCAATCTGCATGTGAAGAAAATTTTGCACACAACGCTGATAAGTTGCCTGAGCACTCTTGAGCCCAAAGGGCATAGAAACATAGCAGAAGGCTCCAAAGGGAGTGATGAAAGTTGTCTTCTCCTGATCCTTAACTGCCATTTTGATCTGATGGTACCCTGAGTAAGCATCCAAAAAACTCAGGCGCTCAGAACATGCCGTCGCATCAATGATCTGATCAATACGCGGGAGAGCAAAAGGATTGGCCGGGCAAGCCTTATTTAAGTCCGTGTAGTCCACACACATACGCCAAGTCCTGTTTTTCTTAAGAATCAGCACCGGATTAGCCAACCATTCAGGATGAAATACTTCAACGATAAACCCAGCAGCCAACAGCCGGGCTACCTCCTTCCCAATTGCCTTGCGTCTCTCTTCATTAAAGCGACGAAGAAAATGCTTGAGGTTTAAACTTCGGATCAATATTAAGAGTGTGCTCAGCGAGTTCCCTCGGTACACCTGGCATGTCAGAAGGCTTCCATGCAAAGATGTCCCGGTTCTCACGGATGAACTCGATGAGCGTGCTTTCCTATTTTGGATCCAGATTGGTGCTGATGCTGAACTGCTTGGATGAATCGCCAGGTACAAAGTCAACAAGCTTCGTCTCGTCAGCCGGATTGATGTGTAGGATTGGGTCATGCTCAGTGGTGGGCTTCTTCAGAGGGGTCATATCTGCCGGATCAACATTCTCCTTGTAAAACTTTAACTCCTCTGTAGCACAAACCGACTCAGCGTAAGCCGCATCACTCTCTTCGCAATCCAAAGCGATTTTCCGAAATCCATGAACCGTGATGATTCCTTTGTGACCCGGCATCTTGAGCTGCAAGTAAATATAACAAGGCCTGGCCATGAATTTTGCATAAGCCGGTCGTCCGAATAGTGCGTGATACGGGCTCTGGATTCTCACCACCTCAAAAGTCAATGTCTCAGACCGGGAATCATGTTCGTCCCCAAACACAACTTCCAAGGCAATCTTGCCCACTGGATATGCCGACTTTCCTGGTACCACACCATGGAAAACAGTATTGGATGGTTTAAGATTTTTATCTGTCAACCCCATTCGGCGGAATGTCTCATAATACAGAATATTAATGCTGCTTCCTCCATCCATAAGTACTTTGGTGAACTTGTAACCTCCCACCTGAGGTGCCACCACCAGAGCTAGCTGACCCGGATTGTCAACCCGGGGCAGATGATCCTCCCTACTCCACACGATAGATTGTTCCGACTAGCGCAGATAGCGTGGAACTGCTTGTTCAACCGCATTGACTGCCCTCTTATGTAGCTTCAGATCATGCTTGCACAGACTAGTGGTGAATACATGATATTGTCCACCATTCAGCTGCTTCGGGTGACTCTGGTAACCCGACTGCTGCTGATTCCCTTGACCACTTTGTTGGTTATTACCACCTTGGTTGTTCTATTTACTATGATTATTCTGAAACCCAGAGCCTGAACCGCCGCCACCATGAAAACTTAGACCTGAACCGCCCGACGGGCCATGATCACACCGGAAGAGATCAGAATTTTTGATCTCCTTCATGATGTTACAATCCTTCGAGAGATGTGTTGCAGGGACCTCTTTGGTTCCATGTTTTGGACAGGGCTGATTCAACACACGCTCCAGATTCATCGTCCCACCACGCTGGGGCGGCTTACCCCTACGACGTTGCACATTAGCATTAGCCACAAAATCTGAATCCGCTTTACGCTTACCATTATTCCCATGGCCTCCCTGGTTGTGCCGCTGTCCCTTCGCACTGCCGTTCCTCTTTCCCTTCTCCGGTTTCTGATTATCAGAATCGGGATCCTTGGTATTATCAGAATCGGCATATTTTACCAAGGCTGCCATGAGGGTTCCCAGGTCGTTGCAGTGGCGCTTGAGCCGTCCCAACTTCTCCTTCAGTGACTTAAACCGGCAATTACGTTCCAGCATGATAATCGCTTGGCCAGCGTTAATCCGGTCGGACGAGTGCAAAACTTCTGAGACCCGGCGCACCCAATGAGTTGTGGACTCGTTCTCACCCTGAACACAAGCATCCAGATCTACAATGGACATGGGCTGTTTGCACGTATCCCTAAAATTGGCTATAAACCGGGCCTTCAACTGATCGCATGACTCAATGGAATTAGCTGGCAGATTTTCCAACCAAGTGCGGGCTGGTCCTTCCAACATCATCGTGAAGTACTTTGCACAAGCTACTTCATCCACATCCAGCATCTCCATTGCCATCTCATAAGTCTCGACCCACGCCTCAGGCGGCTGATCCGCCGTATAGTTGGGCACCTTGCGCGGTCCCTTGAAATCCTTTGGCAAACGCATGTTACGGAGAGCCGGAATAAGGAACGGTACTCCCCAGGAACTGAAAGCAAGCCCGGTGCCTCTGTCAACCGACACAGTTGGCTGAACTGGGGCGGGTTGATAACGATCAAAAGCGCCATCCCTTCGTGCCCTGCCATGGTCCACTACCTCTTGAGCATTGCGACGCCGCGCGCTACTAGACACCTCCGGTTCGTCCATCCGCCTGCTATAACTAGGGCTCGGATGAGGGGTTGAATGGATTCTATCCCGGCTATATGAATAAGCCTGTTGCTGCACTACGGCGGTTTGAAGAAGATCTCTCGCCCGTCGTGTCTCAACTACCTCTATTGAATCTCCTTCCATTGGAATGGCTGCCAAGCGTGAGGCCGCAACAATCATGTTATCCAGGGGGCTCGAAAAGTGATCCGGTGGTGTAGGCACATACTGTGGCGCGTTAACTGTCCATCGGGGTGGCTCCGTTGCTCGTGGCTGATACGGGGCGATCCTAGGCGCTTTGGCTCGGTTTGCGGCTGCCGGATTGCTCGGCCCAGCGCCTGGCGTCTGAAAGAGATTTAACCCTTTGTAAACCAGTGGCAGGCGCGACCGATACTTCCTTCGTAACACATCCTCTGACGCGGTCCGATCCAGCATGAGCCGGTAATTCTGTGCTTGTATCTGTTGTGATTGAGCATCCAAAGCGGCCTGTTCCTCAGCAATCCTATTATCCTCAGCCACCAGGTCCGCCTTAGCCTGCATAATCTGCACCTTCAGTCTCGCAACTTCCGCATTGTGCTGATCCTGCATATCCGGGGTGACTGTCGTAGTTAACAAGGTCGCCCAAGCGTCCATTAAACCGGAGAGAACCTGCACCGGCCGGCGCGCCGAGGTACCTACCGCGGGTGCTGATCCGGTAGTCATTGCTGCGGTCGATGAAGATTGCAATATAGGCTGCGTGCCGGCCATGTAAATAGCAACCCGGCTCGAAGCTTCAAGGAGGTCCGGAATACTGTTGCCATCGGAATTTCCCTTGAGCATACCGCCATGAATCTGGTACAAGGACTCGGTTTCGCCAATGGATGACTCGCCATCGGAATATACTGCCGTCTCGCCCTCAGACACCGGTTCAGATCCGATCCCATGGACACATCCTATGAACACACGCTTCACGGCGGGCTTAACCCGGGCTGGACTCGCACGCTGAGCCGTCTCGATGAGGTCGGTGCAGATGTCCGGCTCAGGGCCCTGTACGCCGATCTTGCCAATGAAGACATGAATTCCGCCGAAGGGGACCCGATACCCGTACTCAATTGAGCCAGCCTCGGGGCCCCATCCTTTGTCGTCGATGTAAAGCTTGCCGCGACGACTTTTGGTCATCCGGCCGATCACGTACCCCTTAAGTCCTTCAGAGCAGCCCTTCAAGAACTCGACACCATCGTGCGATAGCCCCACGGTGGGCGCCACCTGTCGTGGAATTATCACGTCAGATGTCCTTGTGAAAGGACTTAGTCGTGGAGCCATCTTAACGGGTTAGCTTGAAGGGGTTAAACCGGACAAGGGACACGGGAGTTATACTAGTTCGGCCCCTTCGATGAAGGTAAAAGCCTACGTCTAGTTGTGATGGGATTGATTGGGTTTCAATGATCAGGGAGCGGAATACGCTTGCCTGAGTCTCGAGTTGTTGTCTGTTGTCCCTAAACCGCCGCCGGGTCGCCCCTTTATATAAACAGGTTGACGCCCGACCGGTTGATAGAGCCCCGAGGCCGACTCATACAAAGTGTCTGGCGTGGTCTCTCCTTTCCTAACTTATACTACAAGTTTACATAGTCATGGAGGTTTACCACTATGGGCCCTAACCCTCCTTTGGGCTTCGGGCTTCTATGCTTCTTTTAGTAAAGTGCCATCTTCCGGATCTTCATGGGCTTTAACATAGTCAAGGGTGAACCGGACCCTCCTGGCCGGTTTATACTGAGTAGCTATATCCTCCACACGCACGCCATGATTATTTTGTAAAAAAACATTTTAATTATTTTTGGCTCCTAGATGTCCACATATTTTTTTTGTTAGCTGTCCATTAGATAATTATTGCCACTAACATCCTATTGAAGACATACTTTTTTTGCGGGAACTATTTTAGACATACTTTATTATTAAACAGAATTATATCGGGAAGTTGTTTGTCACACATTCTATGTCATGTATGTACACACATGTGCTTTTTAAATAGGGTAGAGAAAGTTTGTTATCACTCATAACTAAATAAAGGTTCTTATGCCACGTGAAGCGCTAATGAAGCAGTAAATGAGATCGTAGATGATGTCATCAGATGTATTATTATGATGAGACACTTTTTTTTGCAGGGCGCTTGGACTTTCTGTACGTAGTTGGCAGCCCTGCCCTTCCTTTTGCTTCTTGATGACATGGCCGTGCCTCCTTTAATTAGTTGCTGGGCAGCCGTGTTTTTTTACTGGAGATGGCAGCGGGGCACTCGGACTCTTTATACTTGGCCGCCGTGACATTTTTTTCCAATGGCCGTGCCTTTTTAGGAGTTTGCCAGCCGTTCTTTCTTTATGGGAGCTGGCATCCTTGCTTTGTATAATTGCCAAAGTACATTCACTTCCAATTGTCCAGGACATATTTTTTAATAGAAAGACTTATGACTTTGACGGAAGATGTGGTGAACTAATCTTACGTGCCATGCCCAATTGTTGTACGCACCTATATTTGTATGTAACGCTATATCTATTAAATGTTAACCGTTGATCTATAAAATTGACGCTCAAGATAATATAATATATGTGGACTAACGTGATGCTTTGTTTGACTCTTGTTTTAATTATATAATAGATTCCACTCCAAACATACATCCGAAGTTTGGACGCTAGTATATGTTTATGGCCCTTGTCAAGGTCCAGCCCGTGATGAATTCATCCAGTGGCTATACAATCTTGACATTAATTGCAACGATATATGGCTTCTTTTGGGTGATTTCAATTTTATGTGGTCACTTGAAACTCGTAATATAGCTTGTGGTAATGTCAACGATATCTTTCTATTTAATGAAATCATCGGTCACTTGGGCCTTGTTGAGCTGCCAATCAAAGGAAGACAATTCACTTGGTCAAATATGCAAACTGATACTCTTCTTGAACAAATTGACTGGTTTTTCACTTCGGTGGCATGGACTTCGGAGCATCCCAATACTTTAGCTTTGCCTCTGGCACGCTCTACCTCAGATCATGTGCCTTGCGTGGTCATGATTGCCACTGCCATTCCTAAAGCTAAGGTTTTTCGCTTTGAAAATTATTGGATTGACTTGCCCGACTTTATTGAATGTGTTGCTCAGGTTTGGGGCAGGTCGGTGGGTAGATCCTCGGCTACTTTAACTATATCTTCTAAATTCAAAGCTCTCAGGTATGCCCTCAAGAACTGGCATTTAAATCTGTCCACAGTTAAGGCGCTCATTTCTAATTGCAACAAAGTCATTATCTTCTTTGATGAGATGGAGGAGATTAGACCATTGAGTTGGCCAGAATTAAATTTTAGGCGAATTGTAAAACTGCATCTGGAGGATATTTTGCATTGGTAGTTTGTTTATTGGAAGCAACGTTGTACAATTAGAAGTATTAAGGTTGGTGAGGAAAATTCTAAAAAATTCACGCCATGGCCACTGAAAGGTTCCGGAGGAATACAATTTCTTCAATGAAGAACTCGGTAGGTGAGGTGGTTTATGATCATCAACAGTTGGAGGGCATGTTTTTTCTGATTTCAACCAGCGTATGGGCCAAGCAAAAGGAATTCAAATGGGTTTTGATCTAGACACATTAATTGAGAGAATTGATGGCGTGGAGGATTTATCCCAGCCATTCACGGATTCTGAGGTTGAGGCTGTAATTAAAAATATACCATCTGACCATGCACCTGGTCCAGATGGCTTTACTGGTCCATTCTTAAAAAGGTGTTGGACAATTCTCAAGGAGGATTTTTTGCAACTTGTCAAGGAGTTTTATGAGGGGAGGTGCAATTTGGAATGTCTTAATATGTCCTTAATTACTCTTATCCCCAATAAGTTAAGCCTGGAAGTGGTTGGCGATTTTCGACCCATCTCTTTGACCAATACGTGTCTAAAGTTCTTAACTAAACTACTAGCTAATCATCTTCAAAAGGTGATCCTGAGATGTATCCATCATAATCAATATGGTTTTCTCCGTTGTCGATCTATTCAAGATTGTCTGGCTTGGTGTTTCGAATACATTCATCAATGTAAAGCCCCTAAGCGTCCCATCATGCTCCTCAAGCTTGATTTCACGAAGGCATTTGATACAATTGAGCATGAAGCCATCCTCAGAATCTTACAATGCAAGGGTTTTGATGAGCATTGGACTGGCTGGATTAATAGCATCTTGTCTACGAGTTCCTCATCTGTGCTCTTAAACGGGGTGCCTGGCAATCACTTTGTCTGCAGATCGGGCGTTCGTCAAGGGGATCCATTATCTCCGTTATTATTTGTGATTGCAGTGGATTTACTTCAGTCAGTGGTCAACGAGATGTGCTCCAGGAACATTTTGTCCTTACCAATCCCAAGAAGTTCCAATGATTATCCGATCGTCCAATATGCGGATGATACCCTCATTGTCCTATCTGCGATTGATGATCAGCTCATCGCTTTCAAGGAGATGCTTGACACCTTTGCGGCCTCAACTGGTTTGCATGTCAACTTCAGTAAACCTTATTCCAATCAATATGAGTGATGAGGAGGGCGCTAGGGCTGCTAGTTTGCTCGGTTGTGATGTTGGGTCTATGCCTTTCACATATCTAGGGTTACCCATGGGAACTTCTAGACCTACTATCTACGACCTTATGCCCCTGGTTGATCGCATTGAGCGTCGTTTATCTGCTTCTTCACATTTGCTGAATCAAGGGAGTCGTCTACAATTGCTTCAGTCGGTGTTATGCTCCATGCCGACTTATTTCTTGTGTACGCTCTCTCTTCCCAAGGGCATTTTGCAACAGATTGAGAGAATCATGTGACAATTCCTGTGGAGAGGTAACACAGATAATCCACGCCAATCATTGGCTGTTTGGGATTTGGTCTGTCGGCCAAAGAAGTTCGGTGGTCTGGGTGTTCTTAATTTGGGAATTCAAAATGAAGCTTTGTTGATCAAGCATCTATTCAAGTTTTTTAACAGGGTGGACGTGCCTTTGGTCACATTAATTTGGGACATCTATTATGCTTCATCACCGCCACAAGTCACCCAGAGTTGTGGATCCTTTTGGTGGCATGATGTCATGCGTTTGTATAACAACTTCTGCAAGTTAGCTGTTCCACAAGTGCATGTAGGCAACACGATGGTCTTTTGGCTTGATCGATGACAACTGGGTAATAATGTTGTCATGTTGCATGAGCAGTTCCCACGGCTTCATTCATTTGTGATTAGTGACAAGGTCACAGTCAAGGACTTCATGGACCAATCTGATGTCTATGATCACTTCCATCTACCTCTGTCGCAGGAAGCTAACACTGAGCTCACTCAACTTCAGTCTCTACTGTCAATGATCAACCTAGATGAGGAGAGAAAGGACATTTGGAAGGGCCATCTAAATCTTGGGAGTTTAAATCAAAGATATACTATGAATCTTGCTTCTCCCACCTAGTGGTTGATCCCATTTTCAAATAGATTTGGAAATGTGCATGTACGCTCAAGTTCAAGGTGTTTGGATGGCTTCTCTTAATGGACCGTTTGAATACTAGCGATATGATGCAGCGCCATCATTGGATCATTCAGGATGATAGATGTTTTCTATGCCTCTGTGCTACTCATGAAGATCGTGCACATATCTTCTTTGCTTGTGACTTTAGTCAAAGGGTTTGGAACTACCTTGGGATTTCTTGGATTGTTGAACCGAACCTGACTACTTGGCTCTATCTGCTAGGAGGGATTTTGGATTTCCTTTTTTCACAGAGGTTGTCTTCACTACTACATGGAATATTTGGACACAAAGGAATGAGAAGATCTTCAGGAATGAGAGGCCTTCCTTTACATCTTAGAGGAGGAATTTTATACATGATATTTCTCTTTTGGCCCATAGAATTAAATGTAAATATAAAGATAGCTTAGTTTCCTGGATAGCTACCCTCTCATAGACCTCTTTGTAAGTATTTTCCTTTTTGTTTTTCTTGTAAATTGTACTCTTATATTTCTCTAGTTCTTTTCAATAAAGAACTGTGAGGCTGTTGCCTTGTAGTGTATAGTCAAAAAAAAATATGCGGTGTTACCCTGCCGTCCTAAGTAAATTTGCATGTGCCACCTCTGAAAACTTCAAATAAATATCCTTTTTGTGTGCCTGGATCATTCATGGAACGATAAGAGGTAGTCGGTATCTTCCATGCTAAGCGGGTTATTCTCAGGTCGAGTGTTTATTCACTTGCCATCGCACGAGAAAAGGGCGGTAATAGGGATGCCCAGTCCCAAACTGCAAAAAGAAAAGGGCTTACAAATAATCAAATAAAAACTCCCAATGGAGTCATAACCTTTACCTTTCCGCTTGGGAACCGCCACTAGCGTGCTTAGCATGGAAGATATTGATAACTTATGGTCGTGAAGTGAATGAGAAGGGTGGATGTCGCAAAATATCATTTACCTCTATTTTAAAACATGAGCTCTGGAACCTCTGCAAATCACTGCTTCCCTCTGCGAAGGGACTATCTATTTTCTTTCATATTGTGTCATCACCTTCTCAAATAAGCGCCAGAACCTGAGAGCACTGCTGTCATGCTGATGGATTGTGTATAGCTAATGTTGGGTGCATCATGACTGGTCTTTTATACCATGAAATACAATATTTAGTCACTGCTTGAACTTTGGGGGTGCTCTACATTTATGTTTTGCGATCTCAGAAAGGGCTAGCAAGATACCACTGTTATCATATTATATCATGGTTGTTTTGACAACGTGTTGCTATTTGAGATATTTTATTATTTCTCTCTAGTTGTTTATGATATTGATACGAGTTAACATTATTTTTAAGAGTTATTGTCGACATGGTTAGTCATGATCTTTGCTGAAAACCTGGGTGCTATTTAAGCCTATTTATGAAACATGAGCAAAAGATTTTGTAAAAGTTTTTCTTTTCCACTTTCAGTTTATCAACTGAAATGTTTGAGGACAAGCAAAGGTTTAAGCTTGGGGTAGTTGATACGTCTCCAATGTATATACTTTTCCTAATGCTTTTTCTCTTGTTTTGGACTCTAATTTGCATGATTTGAATGAAACTAACCCCAGATTGACGATGTTTTCAGCAGAACTACCATGGTATTGTTTTTGTGCAGAAGTAAAACTTCTCGGAATGGAACGAAACTTTGCGAGGAGTTTTTATACAATAAAAGAGAATTTCTGGAGCCAGGATGGACCTAAGGGGGGCAGCTGGGTGGGCACAATCCACCATGGCGCCCCCCCAAGCACGCCCAGGTGGGTGCTACCTACCTGGTGGCCCCACTGACCTCCAAACCGATGCTATAAAATCCCCTATTTCTTGAAAAAAATCAGGGAGAAAGAATTATTGCGTTTCATGAGAGGGAGCTGCCGCCAAGCCATGTTCTTCCTAAGGAGGGCAGATCTGGAGTCCGTTTGGGGCTCCGGAGAGGGGGATCTTTGATATTCATCATCAGCAACACATCTCCATCGCCAATTCCATGATGCTCCCCACCGGGAGTGAGTAATTCCTTCGTAGGCTCGCTGGTTGGTGAGAAGGTGGATAAGATTCATCATGTAATCGAGTTAGTTTTGTTAGGGCTTGATCCCTAGTATCCACTATGTTCTGAGATTGATGTTGCTATGACTTTTCCATGCTTAATGCTTATCACTTTGGGCCTGGGTGCCATGATTTCAGAACTGAACCATTTATGTTATCACCATTATATCCATGTTCTAGATCCGATCTTGCAAGTTATAGTCACCTACTACGTGTTATGATCCGGCAAACCCTGATTGTTAATAGTCGGGACCACTCCCGGTGATGACCGTAGTTTGAGGAGTTCATGTATTCACCATGTGTTAATTCTTTGTTCCGGTTCTCTATTAAAAGGAGGTCTTAATATCCCTTAGTTTCCAATAGGACCTCGCTGCCACGGGTGGGCAGGACAAAAGATGTCATGCAAGTTCTTTCCCTAAGCATGTATGACTATTTACGGAATACATGTGTTCATTATATTTATGAATTGAAGCTAGTTCCGTATCGCCCTGGGTTATAACTGTCTCATGATGAATATCATCCAACGAGTCACTGATCCAATGCCTATGAATTTACCTTATATTGTTCTTGCTAAGTTACTACTGTTGCTACTGCTATCGTTACTGCTACAATATCACTTTTACCGTTACTGTCACTACTGCTGCTATCATCGAAACTATCATACTATTGTGCTACTAATCACTTTGCTGCAGATAATTAATCTCCAGGTGTGATTGAATTGACAACTCAGCTGCTAATACTTGCAAATATTCTTTGGCTCCCCTTGTGTCGAATCTATAAATTTGGGTTAAATACTCTACCCTCAAAAACTGTTGCGATCCTCTATACTTGTGGGTTATCAATTGTTCATACTTGTCTAAAACCAGTTTTAATAGGTAATCGATGCTCCACTAGCTCTCAGCTTAAACCTAGCATCTCATGATTTTACCATGCAAAGAAACAAACCATTTCTTTTAATAGCTCGACCAACTTAGCTTTACAATCGGCTTTCAAATTTTTGTTCAAAAACGATGGCCGAGTGACTGAACCATCTCCAATATCTACCTCTTCTAATGGATCGGCCGATGTAAAACCTTGTCCAAGTTTTTCCATCTCATCCAACTCCTCTATAAACTCATACGTATCATTCTCGTTAAATCAATATTTTACAAGACATTTTTGTAACCACTCGGAACTAGAATCCATTTAAACATATCATACCTTCGAGCCTATGCATTCAGTCAGATTTAAAGAGATGGGCACAAAACCATTCTTGGTCGCGCTGAGAAAATCAAACTCTGATCAGTCACGTCCCGTCAAGCAAGTAGCATTGGGATGTTGCCAATCAACCGATGCATCGGCAAAAGCAGCACAAGCCGATTTATCCGCATGAATGACTTCCACTTCATCATGAACCCACTGGATCAAAAATTGGTGGATAGTGGATGGCACACACTGGTTTGCATGAAACCAATCGCGACCTAGTATGACGTTGTAGTACCTTGCACTTCAGCGAAAAAAACATAGTGGCCAAAGTTTAGCTTCCGATTGTAAGCTCCACATACATCACACCTTTGGCTTCAGTTTTCTCTTTACCTTCAAATCCATTGAGCACCATATTCGTCTTTATCAACTCTTCATCAGACACACCCAATTTCTTAAAGACTGAATAAGGCATAAGATTTACTACAGCACCACCATCGACAAGCATCTGAGTGAGAGGCGATCCATTGATATGTCCTCTGAGATACAAAGGTTTTAGATGTGTTACTGGTTCCTTTGGCTTCTCAAATATTGCATTTTTAGGGCCAAAGTCCAGCTGAGCCACCTCCCCTTCCTCATCTATAGCATGAAACTCAGCAGGTAAGTAGTACACCATATTGACATCCATACCTTCATGAATCAACGTATGCTCATAGTTTAACAGATCATCCTCCTCCTCAAGTGTATCCACTGATTCTGAAATCTGTTCGTGTGATGAAGTACTAGGTGATGTAGACGATGTAATAACTATATCATCCTCATTTGGTGGTGTAGGTGCTGCTGTGATAGATGTAGAAGTTGTTGTATCTTGCATTTGTTCAGCACTCCACACTTGTTTTGCTGGAACCATGGGTCGAGTGTCATTGAACAACTTATCCTTTGTCTTCTAGACCTCTTGTTCTGCCATATCTTGACCCCTAACATCTGCAGTTTCCTCTTCTATGTCTTCGTTAGGTCTGGAGGACACCACTTTGGCTGAGTGTATTTAGGATCTCTCAGCTTCACATGGATGCTCCTTGCTTCATGGTCATTAGCCGAGTGTTTTGGCGCAATAGCAAGTATTGTCTTAGTTACGTTGTTATGAACAATCGGCTGCTGTATGGGGAATGTTTTGGTGCCCAAGATGAGTGAGTCCGCATTGATTTTATCCTTGCCTTTTTCCTGACTCAACTGCCGCAACACTTGGTGATTTAACACGCCATTCTTTTTTATTTTCCAGATGCATGAAATTTCCACTCGGGCGCACCTTTTTACTCAGATGTAATCCACTCGGATGGATGTCACTCGGACGGAATTTAGTCGGATGGAATTCACATGGATGGAATTCACTCAGATGGAATCTACCTGGCCACATCTTTTCACTTGGATAGCTTCCATCTGGGTGCATCCTTAAACTCAGATAGTTTCCACTCAGTCGCATATTTTGACCAGCCAACTGATAGTCAATGTTTAGTCGGCCCTTATATGAGTAGTCAAGTGGATCCCAAACAGATTGTGTCTCCTGTGCCGGAAACGACGCCCTTGGTCCACCCGGTTTCATATACCGAATGAACATATCATCTGATGGTGACCTTGGTCGCTTCAAGTGTGATGGACGGTGAGAGCTGGAACCAGCCGGCCGATTGGCATACTTGGAAAAAAACATATGAAAAGTTGGCTTGATCTTCTTGCATTGCACTTTAGCTTCAGTCCTCTTCCACGTGCCAACTTCTAGACTCTTGGGTTTGAAAATTTTAACTCGAGTATTTTCTTGCACTTGTGGTTGCCCCCCCCCCTGAGTGTAGGATTCTTGATGATGATTTTGATCACTTCCTTGCCATCGGGTTTCTTATCAAGAACAACCTATCTCCCCAAGGCCTTGTCGCCCGCCTTGTCTTTCCTGGGCTCACCAACAATGACATTAGCTTTACTGGCAGATTCGGCTATCTCCGGCCGAATGACCATCTTTTTCCCCTCCAAGTCCATGGTGTTCATTGGAAAGGGTTGTTTATCAACTTGCATCTCAGAAAAGTTCAATTGTCCATCATTAATGGCCAATTGTATCGTCATTAATGGACGATGAAACTTGTGATAGTGGCATAGGAGGAGCAGGACTACTAGCTGTAGGTAGGAACTTTGGCATGTATGTCGAACCATAGTTCGATAATGGCCGAGTGGTTGTAGCTATAGGTAGGGTTTGGTTCGGTGTTGCCACCGAACCTGGCCTGCTCATGATAGGACTAATGGGTGCAGCCACAACCTGATTTTCATGGGTAGGGTAATAAGCCGTCGGCAAGGGAGGCGCCGATGCAATAGGTAAAGCCAGATTATGGTTTTGCACACTAGCAGCTACACCATCATTACCACTAGATGATTGACTAGATTGTTACCATCAGCAATAGTATTTTCAATGGAAGTTTGATAGACTAGATTGTTACCATTAGCAATACGACTCTCAATCTCAGCCCGCTGCCCAGGGGAAAATGTAGTACTCAAAGAGGGTTTAACCTGCTCGGCTTGAATAGGAGGGAACTTGATTTCTTCAATCGGACTGATGTTGCCATGGTGATCCTTCTTGAATTTAGCATGGAACTTCTGAAACTCCTTCTCTTCGCGCGCCTTCTTATACTCCTCATAGATTTGGCGATGATCAGCCGATATCACATCAAGACTGGGCTTAATGAAGTTATCGGCGTCTACCTCAGATGGCTTGGGAAGATCTGACATGGTGGATGATGACGATTTATCTTCGTTCCCCACTGGAGTCACCAAAAAGTGTGTTGACACATGAACATGTCACGTGTACCCTCGACACCGGGGGGGATGCACCGCAACTCACGTCGAAGGAGACCCTTCGACCGACAACGCGCTACGCAAGACAGTCGATGGGCGCTTTTGCAGACCCGAAACCCCACCCCTGGGAGGGACCCCGTCAGGGAGTGCGGCGTCTATGGGCTTCCCTAGGTCGATTCCCTTGCCCCTGGATACTCGAGATTCACAGCTCTCAAACACGAAGAACAACAAAGAACGAGAGAGAAAAACGGTGAAGAGATAAAACGTAGACTGTAAAAGTAGTATATTGATTTGTTCTATTGTGTGTTGTTCAATCGGCATCGCCCCTTACATATTTATTAGGCGGCTGGACTTCCCGTACGAGAAAAGGATTCATCTAGGCTTTCCTTACACGAAAAATTACATCAATTCACGTCCTAGAGTCCTAGTTCTATTCCAACCTGGATTCAGTCTGAATCTGGCCCAAACTCTGTCTTCCTTCTTGTGTGGGCCATAAAATTTGCATATGACTTCCGATTAAGATGACCCAAATATAAAGTTTGTGCGCCTCAACGAGAAGAACAATTCTCGTGTTGATCACTTTTCCAAACAAAACCATCTTGAATGCTTTTTACGAGGTCATCTTCACCTTTCGTTCAGACTCGGTCTTGTAGTTAACAGTTCTGTCCGAGTTTCATAGTGAAATTGTAGGATGTATACCATCTCTGATGAAGATGACCCCCAAACCAAAGTTTACTGTTTTGACGATACGCACGACTTCTCTGTTGAACACTTTTCCATCCGAGGTCATCTAGATAACCTTTCGAGAACATCTTGAGCTTAAAGTGGAGCACTCAGATCTATTCACTCGAATATTAGAGTCTTTCACTCGGATCGCCCGACTGGAGTTCTTCACTCAGACGACAACTTTCACTCGGAAAATAAAATTTCACTCGGATTACTATATTTTCCCTCGGATGACAATCTCTTACTCAATCGGCAAGCTTTTATTCCGATGATAAGATTTCCCTCGGATGACTATAGTTTCACTCGGATAACTATATTTTCATTAAGATGACTATCTTTTCACTTGGATGGCCATATTTTCACTCGGAGGACTATACTTTCACCCTGGAAGGCAATCTTTTCCTCAATTGGTAAGTTTTCACTCGATCGGCAAGCTTTTCACTCCGATGATAATTTTAGTCACTCGTATCTCCCGAATGAAAACATAGCCTGATCTTGATTTGCCTCGTCGCATACGACCTTGGATTGAGACTACTTATATATGAAAATCGATCTTCTCGACAAGACGAAGCTTTTTCATGTTGAAGGTTTTTCGATCAAGGCCTTCTTGAGGGCCGAATCGCTCGCGCGACCCATCAGACACGGTGTATGGTACCTCGCGCCATATTTCCATCTTGGGTCAGCCTGTAGTGTATTGTCTCTAACTTGTGCATACGAACTTGGATTGATATGATTTATATATGAAAATCTATCGTCTCGATGAGACGAAGAAAATCCATGTAGAGCACTCCTTCATAAAATGTGGTATTGAAGGTGTAATCGGCCAAAAACCACTTGGAACACTAAATTCTGCCACTCGGAGTACAATTTCGGCCTCTAAGATGATATCAGATGACAATAATTAACCTGAACATCAAAGTTGTTCCACTTGGTGACGTGAAACTTTTCATGCTGAAAACCCTTTCACTCGAGACCATCTTATATTCCTTTCACACATTGCCAAAATCTGATGTCAACACTATTAACACAGGAAAACTCCCAACAAGTAAAAGAAGAGCAAGCAAATCTTTTTGGTTTTTTAGTAATACAAAAATTTAAATTATGAAGAAAAATAAAAAAGAATCAAGAAACATATTTTTTGGATTTTCTCAAAGTTTTCCAAACACACAAGAAGAAAGGAGAAAATAAATTTAACATGGATGATACAATGAAAAAGTATGGACACCGACAACTGGAATGAAATGTGTGAACATGAACGTAATGTTGGTGGGAGTACATACTACCCCAAGCTTTGGCTTTTGGCCTAACTTGGTAATCACCAGTCAGTAGCCTGTGTAATGGTCGGAGTGGTTGCTCACACAGGCTCTCGATGTGGATGCATCAGCCTGTCGTGCAGCCACAACCACTGGGTTATAAGCTCGGGCCTCATTCTGAAGAACATAATATCTTCCCCTATTATGAATATCAAAGAGAGTAGGAGAAGGCAAATATGTGTCTACCATGGAGTTCTTGTTGAAGGTAAGATTATAAGTGAAATTATGGGGCTCACCCATCAGAATCTTGTTACATTTCATGACATCAAAGTCTAAGTACTCCGTGGTTAAAATAGGATCATAGCGGAGAAGTGAAATAACCAAAACCCTCTTGCTAAGCGTGTGGCATAAATTCCATCATAAAAATATCCACTACAAGCGTTGTGCTATAACCTACGGGCAACAATCACTCCAAGCTTATAACTTTTATCACCATAGAGAGTGGTGTGAATGAGGCTCAGATCAGGAGCACAAAGTGTACTACAATACATTTTCCATTAAATAATGCGAAGTACTGAATTGCATGAAAATGTATGCTCTTTATTCTACCTTGCGTCACTCCCCTAGTTTCACCAAAGCAAAGACTTATCAAGAATATTTCAAATTCAGACCTAGGTGGCTCATCGAGCGACCCCATAATGGGATTTTGCAGAGGTGAGCAAACCTTTCTAGAAAAATGATAAATGGATCTTCATACAGTTCAAATGACACCCTAGACTCATGGGGAAAGAATTTAAATCCTTTGACAACTGATTCGGTGAGTATGAGGTGTTGATCGCACTTATCTGAAATGTAGGAACCGAGATTGGCATTGTGAACATATTGCTCACATTCCTCACTAATACCCACACTCGCCATATACTCGTTGCATGGCCATAAGCATGTTTTGGTGGTGGCACTTCGAATGGAACTATCGCTTAGTTCAACATAAGACCGACGGACGGAGTTGCTGCTAGAAGATGCCTCCGAGGATCTCCTCCTCGAAGAACTCCTTCCAAAGAAGTTCATCAGGTTCGTGTACAATTTCTGGAGATTTTTTGGTCACAAAAATTTATTAACAAAGCTTCAGAAAAATGATAGTAACTACTCATAGGGATGTATAGAGGTCATAGCAAGCATTCAAACTACTTAGAACTCTAAAAAATCAACATGCAAGCTCATCTACAGCAGCACCAAGAGTAGCTAATTATTCTAGGTATAAACCACTAAAACAAAACTAATTGTACACATGGAGGAGTCACATACCAAACAACAAATCCCTGGAACTGTTTTGGAAACGGAACTTCGAGCAAAGAGATCAGAATCCGCGGTTTTGGGAGGAAGAACACGAGATATATAGAGAGTGATAGTGATATTTTTTGGGTGAATGGAGTGATGTGGGAAGAAGAAGTAAGTGAGGGCGCCCACGTGGGTACCACAACCCACCAGGGCACGCCTGGGGGTCCTTGCGCGCCCAGGTGGGTTGTGCCCACCTGGTGCACATCCCTCAGATATTATTTGCACTAGAAATTCAGAAATATTCAGAAAAAATCGTATCAAATTTTCTGAGCATTCTGAGAACTTTTATTTTAGGGTCATTTTTTTATTGCATGGAAAAATAGAACAGACAAAGCATGAAATTTTATTTTATTTAACTAACAAAAACAGAAAACAAAAGGTAGGGATAGAAGGTAGTGCTTACTAAATTCATGAACTTCATACCTCTAAAAAATGATCCATTAATAAGGTTAGTACGAAACTGAAGAAATTTCGTCAATCACTAAGTTACCTCAATGGGGATATGAATGTCCCCAGCAATAAACATTTCATATTTCTTTTTAACAGTAGGTATAGGTAGTTCAAAACTTCCAATAGTGATTGTCGGAGATTTGTCAATAACATTAATACCATTCACTTGGAATTGTTTCTTCGGAAAGTGCACTGTATGCTCATTACCATTGATATGAAAAGTGACCTTGTTTTTATTGCAATCAATAACAGCCCTTGCAGTACTCATGAAGGGTCTACCAAGTATAATCGACATGTTGTCATCCTGGGGCATCTCAAGTATAACAAAGTCAGTCAAAATAGTAACGTTAGCAACAACACCAGGCACATCCTCACAAATACCGATAGGTATGGCAGTTGATTTGTTAGCCATTTGGAAAGATATTTCTGTAGGCATGAGTTTATTCAAATCAAGTCTTTTATATAAAGAGAAAGGCATAACACTAACAGGAGCTCACAAATCACATAAAGCAGTTTTCACATAATTTCTTTTAATGGAGCAAGGTATAGTTGGTATTCCCGGATCTCCAAGTTTTTTAGGTACTCCATCTTTAAAATTATAATTAGCAAGCATAGTGGAGATTTCAGCTTCCGGTATTTTTCTCTTATTGGTGATGATGTTTTTCATATACTTTGCATAAGGAGTCATTTTTAAGATATTAGTCAAGCGAGTTCGCAGAAAGACTGGCCTCAACATTTTAGCAAAGCGTTCAAATTCTTCATCATCTTTCTTTTTAGTTGACTTAGGTCGAAAGGGCATAGGCTTTTGAACCCATGGTTCTCTTTCCTTTCCATGTTTTCTAGCAACAAAGTCTCTTTTGTCATATCTTTTATTCTTAGGTTGTGGGTTATCACGATCAACAACTGGTTCTATCTCAACATCATTGTCTAGTTCTTTATTATTTGGTTGAGTGTCTTCATGAACCTCATCATTATCTTTTTCATTATCAGAAGGTGAGTGTTCATTACCATATTGAGTTTCAGCATGAGAGATAGAAAATTCATTATCATTATCAGGAGGTTTTTCTTTTTCAGGTTCACTAGAGGCATGCAAAGTCCTATATTTTTCTTCTTCTTTTTTTAGAAGGACTAGGTGCATCTGTGTTAATTCTTTGAGAGTCTTGTTCAATTCTCTTTGGGTGTCCCTCAGGATAAAGTGGTTCCTGAGTTATTTTACCTCCTCTAGTTGCTACTCTAACAGCAAGGTCACTTATATTATTGTTTATTTCATCAAGAAACTCTCTTTGAGATTTAGTAACTTGTTCTAATTGAGTTTGAACCATAGAGGCTTGCTTTCCTACACCTCTAACATCAGTTGAGATTCTAAATAACATGTCACTTAAACGAGCAATCATGTCAGAGTTGTATTTCAATTGTTTCATAACATTTGCATTGAAGTAATCTTGTTTTCTAATGGGATTATCAAACTCATAAAGGCATTGACTTGGATGTTTGTTACGAGGATCATCACTATCATTGAATTTCATCAAATATTTTACCTCTACCACCTTGGGTGGTGGTGGTGCTTCAAGCCCAAGTATTTCTTCGACAGGTGGTAATTTTTTAACATCCTCGGCTTTAATACCTTTTTCCTTCATAGATTTCTTTGCCTCTTCCATATCTGCAGGACTGAGATATAAGATACCCCTCTTCTTCGGAGTTGGTTTAATAGGTGTTTCAAGAGGATTCCAATCATCATAATTTTTCAATATGTTATTCAATAATTCTTCAGATTGCCCAACAGTTCGTTCCCCGAAAACACAACCAGCACAACTATCTAGGAAATCCCTAGAAGCATCGGTTAGTCCATAATAGAAGATATCAAGTATTTCATTTTTCTTAAGAGGATGATTAGGCAAAGCATTAAGCAGTTGGAGAAGCCTCCCCCAAGCTTGTGGGAGACTCTCTTCTTTAGTTTGCACAAAGATAAAAATTTCTTGCAAGGTAGCTTGTTTCTTATGAGCAAGGAAATATTTTTCAGAGAAGTAATAGATCATATCCTGGGGACTACGCACACAACCAGGAGCAAGAGTATTGTACCAAGCTTTAGCATTACCCTTTAATGAGAACGGAAATGACTTGATAATATAATAGTAGCGAATCCTCTCATCATGAGAAAAAAGGGTGGCTATGTCATGCAACTTAGTAAGATGTGCCCCAACAGTTTCAGTTTCATAACCATGGAAAGGATCTGATTCAACCAAAGTATGTAACTCTGGCTTGACAGGGAATTCATAAGCCTTATCATCAACAAAGATAGGTGAAGTAGCAAACCCAGAATCACATTCAATTTTAGCATTCAGAGATCTTTCCTTATACTTGCATAATAATTTCTCTAGATCATCTCTATCCTTACAAGCAAGAATATATCTAGTTGCCTCGTCACTCATAGTATCACCTTACGGTACCTTCGGCAATTCATATCTACGAGGACTAGTTCTAGTAGGTGTTTCAAGATTTTCAGTTTCAAGTTCATCATCGGATTCAACAATATCATGTTGTCTTACTCTAGCAATTTGTTCATCAAAAAATTCACATAGTGGCACTTCATCATCAAGCAAGGTACTATTATCGTCATGAGTAGCATTCATAGGAGAGGTAGCATCATCAATAACTTGTGACATATCAAAATTAATAGCATGTTCTGGTCTTGCAAGTTTACTTATAACAAATGGTGAATCTAAAGCGGAGCTGGATGGTAGTTCCTTACCTCCCCTCGTCTTTGAAGGAAATCTTAGTCTTAGCATCCTTCAGATTCTTCATAGTGATAATATGATAATAATCCCAAGTGACTGAAAAAATATAGCTATGCTCCCCGGAAATGGCGCCAGAAAAAGGTCTTGATAAACCACAAGTATAGGGGAAGGCAATAGTTTTTGAGGGTATAGTATTCAACCCCCAAATTTATAGATTCTACACAAGGGGAGCAAAAGAATATTTGAAGGCATTAGCATCTGACTTGTCAATTCAACCACACCTGGAGATTAATTATCTACACCAGAGTGATTAGTAGCACAGTAATATGATAGTTTTGATAATGGTAGCAGTAGCAACCGTAATGGTAATAGTGATAGCAGTGATTCTATAGTAGTAACAATAGCAGTAGCAGCAATAGTAACTTAGCAAGAACAATATAAGATAAATTCATAGGCATTGGATCGGTGACTTGTTGGATAATATTCATCATGAGACAGTTATAACCTAGGGCGATACAACACTAGCTCCAGTTCATAAATATAGTCTTAGGATTTAACCGTCGTTGATGATCAACAACTGCTTTAGCATGTTTCTCCAGTTTTATTTTGGGCTGGCATAGAGTGGTACTAATGCCCTTAAGATCATCGAGATTATATCCAATAGCAGCACGCTACTTCTTCAGAGTTTTCAATAATTTCTCTTATTCATGCTCTGAAAGGTTAGCACTAATAATAACAGGATATATCTTCTTTTCATCAAGATAAGCATATTACAAAGTATCAGGTAATTGCTTAAGCTCAAACACGGGATCACCATTGGGTGGAGGAGGATCCCCAAGGATTTCAACAGGCAAGTTGTGTTTCAAGATAGGTCCTTGCTTAAAGAATAATTCGTCTATTTCCCTTCTTTCATTCATAAACATATCATTTTCATGGTTGAGAAAATATTGTTCTAAAGGATCATTAGGAGGCACGGCAATAGAAGCAAGACCAATAATTTCATCTTTGCTAGGAAATTCTTTATCATGGGGCTGTCTATGAAATTTAGCAAAATTAAAATCATAATACATATCCCCCAAACCAACAGTAACAATATCCTTTTCACAGTATATCTTAGCATTAACAGTATTCAAGAAGGGTCTACCAAATATAATGGGACAAAAGTCATCTTGTGGGAACTAAGAACAAGAAATCAGTAGGGTATTTAATTTTCTCACACAAGACTTCAACATCTTTAACAATCCCAATTGGTGAAATAGTATCTCTATTGTCAAGCTTAATACTAACATCAATATCTTCTGTCTCAGCAGGTGCAATATCATGCATAATTTATTTGTATAAGGAATGAGGTATTGCACTCACACTAGCACCCATATCACATAAGCCATGATAACAATGATATCCTATTTTAATAGAAGCAACAGGCATGCCAACAATAGGTTGATGTTTATTTTTAGTATCGGGTCTAGCAATTCTAGCAGCTTCATCACAGAAATAAATAACATGCCCATCAATATTATTGACAAAGAGATCTTTAACCATAGCAATACTAGGTTCAACTTTAATTTGCTCAGGGGGTCGAGGTGTTCTAGCATTACTCTTACGAACCACAGTTGAAGCTTTAGAATGACCCTTTATTCTAACAGGGAAAGGTGGTTTCTCAATATAAGCAGTAGGAACAATAGGATGAACATTATAAGTAATAGTTTTCCCTTCAACTTTAATAGGTTCTACTATCTTTACTTCAATGGGAGGATGATATTTAAACCACTTCTCCTTAAGGAGATCAACATGAGTAGAAAATGATTAACAGAAAGAAGCTACTATCTCAGAGCCAAGTCCATATTTGGTGCTAAATTCACGAAGAGCATCGGTATCCACAAAAGATTTAACACAATCAAACTTAGGCATTGTACCTGACTCCTAACCTTCGTCGAGTTCCCAATCTTTGGAGTTGCATTTAATTCTTTCCAATAAATCCCATATGAATTCAATAGTCTTCATCATAAAAGAACGAGTACAAGAAGTATCGAGCATGGAATGATCATTAAGGGAAAGCCGAGAATAATTTTTTTGAATAATAGTTTCTCTTGAGAGCTCATGATTGGGGCATGAATATAACATTGACTTAAGCCTCCCCCAATCTTGAGCGATACTTTCTCCTTCACGAGGACAATAATTACATATATAATTATGACCACGATGAACTAGATGCATAGGATAAAACTTCTAATGAAATTCCAATTTCAATTGGTTGTAGTTCCATGATCCAATATCATCACATAGCCTAAACCATGTCAATGATTTTCCCTTCAAAGATAAAGGGAAGAACTTCTTCTTGAGGGCATCCTCGGGCATACCTGTAATCTTAAATAATCCACAAACTTCATCCACATTGATTAGGTACATATCAGGATGTAATGTTCCATCTCCTATATAGGGATTAGCTAGCAGTTTCTCTATACCCGAAGGAGATTCAAAGTAAATATTTTCAATAGGTTCAGTAGGTTGAGGAGAAACTCTCTGCACTTCTGGTCGGGGTGAAGATACCCCGAACAAGCCCCTCAAAGGCTTATTTTCCATAGTAACAAGTGACAGTAAATTTCAGCACACTATATAAATGTTTCCTAACTAAATTTCACCTACCAAAGGTGCTTCACTCCCCGGTAACGGCGCCAGAAAAGAGTCTTGACGACCCACAAGTATAGGGTGTCTCTCGTAGTCCTTTTGCTTAGTAAGACTGTCGAACCCAACGAGGAGCAGAAGGAAATGGCAAGCGATTTTCAGTAAGGTATTCTCTGCAAGCATTGAAATTATCGGTAACAGATAGTTTTGTGACAAGGTAATTCATAACAGGTAACAAGTAACAAAAGTAAACAAGGTGCAGCAAGGTGGCCTAATCCTTTTTGTAGCAAAGGACAAGCATGGACAAATCTTATATAAAGCAAAGCGCTCCCGAGGACACATGGGAATTACTGTCAAGGTAGTTTTCATCATGCTCGTATGATTCGCGTTCGTTACTTTGATAATTTGATATGTGGGTGGACCGGTGCTTGGGTACTGCCCTTCTTTGGAAAAGCATCCCACTTATGATTAACCTCTCCCACAAGCATCCGCAACTACGAAAGAAGACTTGGTAAACCTAACCATAGCATGAAACATATGGATCCAAATCAGCCCCTTAGGAAGCAACGCATAAACTAGGGTTTAAGTTTCTGTCACTCTAGCAACCCATCACCTACTTATTACTTCCCAATGCCTTCCCCTAGGCCCAAACAATGGTGAAGTGTCATGTAGTCGACGTTCACATAACACCACTATAGGAGAGACAACATACATCTCATCAAAATATCGAACGAATACCAAATTCACATGATTACTTACAACAAGACTTCTCCCATGTCCTCAGGAACAAACGTAACTACTCACAAAACATGTTCATGTTCATAATCAGAGGGGTATTGAATAGCATTAAGGATCTGAACATATGATCTTCCACAGAATAAACCAACTAGCATCAACTACAAGGAGTAATCAACACTACTAGCAACCCACAGGTACCAATCTGAGGTTTTGAGACAAAGAACGGATACAAGAGATGAACTAGAGTGTGAGAGTAGATGGTGCTGGTGAAGATGTTGATGGAGATTGACCCCCTCTAGATGAGAGGATCGATGGTGATGATGATGGCGACGATTTCCCCCTCTCGGAGGGATGTTTCCCCGGCAGAACACCTCCTCCGGAGCCCTAGATTGGTCTTGCCCAGGTTCCGCCTCGAGATGGCGATGCTTCATCCTGAAAGCTTGCTTATGATTTTTTTTCCAGGGCAAAAGACATCATATAGCAGAAGATGGGCATCGGGAGCCTGCCAGGTGGCCCATGAGGCAGGGGCACGCCCTCCACCCTCGTGGCTGGTGGGTGGCTCCCTCTGGTGCTTTCTTCGCCCAATATTTTTAATAAATTCCAAAACTGACTTTCTTGGAGTTTCACGACTTTTGTAGTTGTGCAGAATAGGTCTCTAAATTTGCTCCTTTTCTAGCCCAGAATTCTAGCTTCCGGCATTCTCCCTCTTCATGTAAACCTTGTAAAATAAGAGAGAAAAGGCATAGGTATGGTGACATAATGTGTAGTAATAGCCATTAATGCAATAAATATCGATATAAAAGCATGATGCAAAATGAACGTATCACGCGTCGACGGCGAGCTTGGGGCTAGGCAGTGGTGAGGGGTGGCGCGTCGATGGTGAGCTCGGGGTAGGGCAGGGGCACGGGGCGGCGCGCTGACGGCTAGATTGAGGCAGGGTAGGGCAAGGGCATCGACGGCACGGGGCGGCACGTCAGGGCAGGGCAAGGCGAGGGAGTCGACGGCGAGCTCGGGAAGCCTGGCGGCGTCGATGTGCTCAGCGTCGTCGGGGGAACTGGTAGATGAAAACTGAAAATTCCAAAGTGCTTATTATATAGACAGAGCATTGGTCCCGGTTGGTAGCACCAACTGGGAACAATGCCCACCCTTCGTCCCGGTTGGTGACAACAACCAGGACAAAATGTCAGTTTTCGCTAGGCAAAAGGGCGGGAAGCACAACACATTGGTCCCGGTTGGTGGTTCGAACCGGGAGTAAAGGTGGGCATTAGTCCCTGTTGGTGCCACTAACCGGGACTAAAGGGTGGCATTTGCCTGGTTTGTGCCACCAACCGGGACGAAAGGGCTGCGGCTGGCATGGCGTTGGGCGGGTGGATGTTTAGTCCCACCTTGCTATACGTGAGAGGCGTCAAGGGTGGTTTATAAGCGCGGTTGCGCCAACCCTTTCGAGCTCCTAGCTCTCTTATGCAGGCCTGCGAGCCTAAACGCTCTCTCTCTACCTATGGGCCTACTACAGGCCTGCAGGTATGGTTTCTAGTCCAACTAGCGGGTTGGGTTTCTAGTCGTATGCAGGCCTTAGTGGCCCTGAAGGCGGCAGTTTTTTTTAGAAAATTTCCAGTATTTTTGTTTTGTCTTTTTCTTTCTTTATTTTCTTTTGTTTCTACTTACAGCTAAATACTTAGAGTTTCTGAGTGATTATTTTTTGTTTATTCACAAAAAATATAAATTTTCTGTTACTGCCATTAGTTTTCAAATTTGAATAGTTTAAATTTGATTTCTTCAAAATTTGTGTGAATCACTAGTTTGTGAATAACCTTACTTTAAAAATAGATTTTTGAGTGATTATTTTTCCTGCTATTTAATATTAGTGTGTTTTATCACTAAATTCAATTTGGTAATTTTTAGGTTATTTTAAATGGGTGTTTTAATCAAAAGGAGATTTTGTTATTTTAGTTTGCTATTAAAGTTTCTAACAAAAAATACTTAATGAAATTTAAAAGGACTACAAATGAACTATGAAAAGGTTGAAAGTTGGTATGATATCATCATTTCACCCACGTAGCATGTGCTACAAAATTAAGAGGGTTACGGCAAAAACTGGATGCACTTCGTGTACAAAATCAATCTCTTTCGAAGTATCATGTTTCAGACGAAAACTCATCTGTTACAAAAGGATTACATTTTTTTGAACTTATTCGAACTCCAGACTTTTTTCGTGTTCAAAATGCACCATTCAAAGACACATCATCAATTTTCAACCCTTTCTTACTTCACTTGGTATATTTCATGCATTTACTGATTTTTTAGCTAAATGACCCCGAAATTGATAAGGACTACAAATTAACTCTGATAATGTTGAAAGTTGGCATGGAATCATCATTTCACCCACATAGCATGTGCTAAAAAGTTGAGAGGGTTATAGCAAAAACTGGATGCACTTCTTGTACAAAATGGACAATTTCTTCGAAGTATCATGGTTTCGGACGAAAACTCATCTGTTACAAAGGAATTTCATTTTTTTGAACTTGTTTGAACTCAAGACTTTTTGTGTGTTCAAAATGCACCATCCAACACCACATCATCAACTTTCAACCTTTTCTGACTTCATTTGGTATTTTTAATGAATTTACTGATTTTTTAGCTAAATGACCGTGAAATTGAAGAACACTACAAATGAACTCTGAAAAGGTTGAAAGTGGGCATGGTATCATCATTTCACCCACATAGCATGTGCTAAAATGTTGAGAGGGTTACGACAAAAACTGGACGCACTTCGTGTACAAAATGGGCAATCTCTTTCGAAGTATCAGGGTTTTGGACGAAAACTCATCTATTACAAAGGGATTTCATTTTTTTGAACTTATTTGAACTCTAGAATCTTCATCGTTTAACAGGGTGCTTGGTTCAGCCTTCACTTTGAAGGGAGGAATTTCATGAAACTTTTCATAATCTTCAGACAGGTCTGTCTTTCCCTGCACTCCCACGATATCTCTTTTCCCTGAAAGAAATATGTGACACTTTGGCTCATCATATGAAGTATTCGCTTCATTATCTTTTCTTTTTCTCAGTTTAGTAGACATGTCCTTCACATAGAAAACCTGCGCCACATCATTGCCTAGGACGAATGGTTCGTCTGTGTACCCAAGATTGTTCAGATCCACTATTGTCATTCTGTACTACGGGTCTACCTCTACCCCGCCTCCTAACAGATTGACCCATTTGCACCAAAACAAAGGGCCCTTGAAATCACGTCCATTGTCAAGTTCCCATATGTACACTATGTTACCATAATATGTGTCATTTCCCCTGTTGGTTGCTACATCAAAGCGGACACCACTATTTTGGTTAGTGCTCTTTTGATCTTGGGCGATCATGTAAAATGTATTCCCATTTATATTGTACCCTTTGTAAGTCAATATAGTCCAAGATGGTCCGCTGGTCAAAGATTACAACTCATCTCCAACAATGTTGTCACCCATGAGATGTGTTTGCAACCAACTACCGAAAGTCCTGATGTGTTCACATGTAATCCAGTCGTCACACTGCTCCTGGTGTTTGGAGCATAGAATATTCTGGTGTTCATTGACATACGGGGTCACCAAGGTAGAATTCTGTAAAATTGTGTAGTGTGCTTGAGCCCAAGAATGTCTGACGCTTAATATTATAGAGTCTGGTCCTAGCGTGCCTTTTCCAGTTAGTCTCCCCTCAATCGCACGATTGAGGTAGACCCATCTTCTTAAGGTCAAGAATGAAGTCAACACAAAACCCGATGACCTCCTCTATTTGATGGCCCGTGGAGATGCTTCCTTCTGTCCTAGCACAATTACGAACATATTTCTTTAAGACTCCCATGAACCTCTCAAAGGGGAACATATTGTGTAGAAATACAGGGCCCAGAATGGCAATCTCATCGACTAGATGAACTAGGACGTGCGTCATGATATCGAAGAAGGATGGTGGGAACACCAGCTCGAAACAGACAAGACATTGCACCAATTCATTCTATAACCTTGGTAGGATTTCTGGATCGGTTACCTTTTGAGAGATTGCATTGAGGAATGCACATAGCTTCACAATGGCTAATCGAATGTTTTTCGGTAGAAGCCCCCTCAATGCAACCGGAAGCAAGTGCGTCATAATGACATGGCAATCATGAGACTTTAGGTTCTGGAACCTTTTCTCTGGGATATTTATTATTCCCTTTATATTGGACGAGAAGCGAGACGGGACCTTCATACTGAGCAGGCATTCAAAGAAGACTTCCTTCTCTTCTCTGGTTAGAGCATATCTGGCAGCACCTTCATACTACTTTGGACGCATGCCGTCTTTTTCGTGCACACGTTGCTGGTCCTCCCGTGCCTTCAGTGTATCTTTTGTCTTCCCATACATGCCCAATAAGCCTAGCAGGTTGACGCAAAGATTCTTCATCACGTGCATCACGTCAATTGCAGAGCGGACCTCTAGGTCTTTCCAATAGGGTAGGTCCCAAAATATAGATTTCTTCTTCCACATGGGTGCGCGTCCCTCAACATCATTCGGAACAGATTGTCTTCCTGGACCCATTCCAAATATTACTTGTAAATCATTTACCATAGAAAGTATGTGATCACCAGTGCGGAGGGCGGGCTTCTTTCGGTACTTGTAAATCGATGATGTCCCAAGTACACAATCTTCCTTCATTTCTCCAAATATATACTTTCGGTGTTATCTAAACAGTGTGTGCATGCATGGTATCCCTTGTTTGACTATCCTGAAAGGTTACTAAGAGCATGCCAATCATTGATGGTTACAAACAACAACACATGTAGGTCAAATTCCTCCCGTCTGTGCTAATCCTACACACGTACTTCTTTCCATTCCATAGCTGTAAAAATTCTTCAAGTAATGGCCTTAGGTACACATCAATATCATTGCTGGGTTGCTTAGGGCCTTGGATGAGCAATGGCATCATAATGAACTTCCGCTTCATGCATGACCAAGGAGGAAGGTTATAGATACATAGAGTCGCGTGCCAGGTGCTATGATTGCTGCTCTGCTCCCCAAAAGGATTAATGCGATATGCGCTTTACCCAAACCACATGTTCCTTACATCACTTGCAAAGTCCCCCCACATTCTCTCGATTTTTCTCCACCGCGACCCGTCAGCGGGTGCTCTCAACTTCCCGTCTTTCTTACGGTCCTCTTTGTGCCATTGGATCAACTAGCATCCTCTTTGTTGTTGAATAGACGTTTCAACTGTGGTATTATAGGAGCATACCACATGACCTTGGCAGGAACCCTCTTCCTAGGGCACTCGCCCTCAACATCACTGGGGTCATCTCATGTGATCTTATACTGTAACGCACCGCATACCGGGCATGCGCTCAAATCCTCGTATGCACCGCGGTAGAGGATGCAGTCATTAGGGCATGTGTGTATCTTCTACACCTCCAATCCTAAAGGGCATAGAACCTTCTTTGCTTCGTACCTACTGTCTGGCAGTTCATTGTCATTTAGAAGCTTCTTCTTCATTATTTTCAGTAGCTTCCCAAATCCGTTGTCAGATACACCATTGTCTGCCTTCCATTCCAGCAATTCTAGAGTGGTACCGAGCTTTGTGTTGTCATCTTCTCAATTTGGGTACAACCCTCTTTTGTGATCCTCTAACATGTGATTGAACTTCAACTTCTCCCTTTAACTTTGGCATTGTCTCTTTGCACCAACAATGACCTGGCGAAGATCATCATCGGGCATATCATCTGGTTCCTCTTGATCTACAAATTTCCCCCATTGCAGCATCACCTTATTCAGGGGCCCTCATCATCATCCTCTTCTTGTTTGTTGTCTTCCATCATAACCCCTCTTTCTTCGTGCTTGGTCCAAACATTATAGTGTCGCATGAAACCCTTCTCAAGCAAGTGGATGTGAAGGGTTTTCGAGTCAAAGTAAGACTTTGTATTCACACAGATAGGGCATGGACAACACATAAAACCATTCTACTTGTTTTCCTTAGCCACTTCGAGAAAATTATGCAGGCCCTTTGAACTCGGACGTGCGTCTGTCATCGTACATCCATTGTCGGTTCATCTGCGTGCATTATATATAATTAAGTGTGTCAAAAACTATTACAGAACATCATGAATAGAGAAGTAACGAAATTAATAGAAGTTCATCATCACATTAAACTAGAGTACAATAGTGATCAAATGTTATTACTGAAAAAATAAATACATAAAGTTCATACATAGTTCTCATTGAACAACATATAGCTCTCTAGAGCATGTAATTAAAACATACATTGAAACTATGTAAAACATTTAAATGCAACAACAAATTCGTTCATAATTACAACTAAGGTAACAATTGGTCCAATGGCACGATGATACCAAGCCTCAATATGAATGGCATATTTTCTAATCTTCAAGCGCATTGCATCCATCTTGATCTTGTTATCATCAACGACATCCGCAACATGCAACTCCAATTCCATCTTCTCCTCCTGAGATTTTTAAGTTTTTTTGTCGATTAATTGTTTTCTTTTTCAACTAAATTTAACCAATCGACAAGAGGGTCAGTTGGAATTTCCGGTTTACATATCTCCTAGATAAAAACATCTATGTCACGTTGGTCGGCATAATTGTCATAAACACTAAATGAAACAAATAGCTATAAAAGATAATATACCACATCTGAATCATAGACAGGACGAGGGCCGACGGGGGAGGATACCAAAACCATGGCACTATATAATAACAAAATATAATAAAAGTACGAAAATTATACAAGTATATATCTAAATCGTACAAGTAAGATTTTTTTAGAAAGAAGATAAGAACAAGAGGCTCACCTTGGTGGTGACGGCGACGAGATCGGACCGCGCGATCGACAGTGGTGAGGACGGGGACGAGACAGGAAGAACCGCCAAACCTAGTCAAATCTTGAGGAAAATGGAGCTTGGAGGTCGAGCTTGGAGAGGAGAAAGCTTAACTTTGGCTCGGGCATTTCATCGAACACCTCATGTGCATAAAAGGTGAGAGCTAGAGCAACACACACCTCTCCCACATGGCCGGCCAAAAAACTGAGCACTGAGCGGGCTGGGGTGCGTGTATATATAGGCTTCTCTTTAGTCCCGGTTTGTGGCTAAAACCATGAGTAAAGGGCAGCATTTGGCCCCGGTTCCAGCAATAAACCGAGGCTAAAGGTGATGGGCTAAGAGCGAGCACTACAAAAAAATACACTTCCGTGATGATACGTGTTCGTCATAGTAGGTCACATTTTATCATGCATGTACATCCATGACGATTTTATGACAGAATCAAGATAGTCATACATGTGCTGTCGTAGAAGTGTTCCATGACATTACCAAAATTATCATCACAGAAGTGTTCACTTCCATGATGATAAATCACGCGTCATAGAAGTGCTTTCGTCAAGGGTGACCGACACGTGGCATCCACTGTAACGGAACGCCATTAAGCTATTGGGTCAGGTTTTGAATCCGATAACCTTTTAACAGCCCAGGCCAATGGGAAATTTCCACGTGTAAAATTCTGATTGTCCGGAGGGAACACCTGTCAGCTCGTTAGTGGGCCAGATGTCGCCCGTCCATTGGAGGAGACATGCCTATGATACGTCGACACGTAGTTGGGCCCAACATAGGCCCATATAGGTTAAAAAGGACGGCCCAGTCAAAGGCCCATAGTACTTAATTAGGTACTAGTGGGCCAGCCCAATAATGGCTTGCTTAATAAAGGCCCATTTACGGCCTGAAGCCACATTTGGCCCGTTAATTGTTCGCCCAATATTTGGTCCCATTTACGGCCCGAAGCCAAATCTGGCCCATTAATTGTTCGCCGAATATTCGGGCCCAACTACAGCCTAGTGACTTTCGGCCTATTAGAGGCCCGATGTAGACATGGGCCCATTTAAGCCCGGTTTGACTTTCGGCCTAGGAATGGCTCGTGCTGCCCATGGGCCATATATGGTCCGCGGGACATCGGGCTGAATAACGGCACGTGCTAATGGTGGCAATAGTTAAGCCCAACGTTACTTTGGGCCTGTTAAAGGCCTGTCGCGTAGTTCGGTCCGTTGATGCTTGTAATATGCTTTCGGCCTCTTTAAGGCCCATGATATCAGTGGGCAAACTAAGGCCCAAGATATGTTTCGGCCTGGTAATGGCCCGTGAGCTAACTGGGCCCAAAAAGGCCCAGTCCACATTTCAGCCTCCTGAAGGCCCGTCGACGACTAGTGAAAATTGAGGCCCAACATGCAATTCGGCCTGCTAAAGGCCTGTGGTTTCATCTCGGCCGTAACAAGCCACTAGAATATTCAACTTGTTAATGGCCCAACGCTACCTGGGCCAAACTAAGTGCTGGGTCAACAAAAGGCCCAACTAAAATATAGGCTGGTGTAAGTTGTGGGCCTGGCACAATGTGTGAAGGCCCCAATCATTCGGGCGCAAGAAATACGCAGGCCGACCCAATTATGGCCCGCTAAAAACCTCGCCCATTAGAGTCGAATGTTTCGGCCCAGTCGACTCCATTTGATTTTTTTCAGATAGCGAATGATGGCAGTAACTAGTAGGAATTAAGAACAAACCTACTCTATGCAATAAATAAATTACGACATAGTAACGAAGAATAAACCTACACTATACGATAAAGGATTTAAGGTATATTATATCCACTGGGCATCGAAGTTCGCTACCAGTGATCATAAAGAGCAACAAAGAAGCAGATTACAAAAACTAGGCACCATTGCAGCGTAACAAAATAATACTGAACCAAGACCACTTCCAAGACAGTTCAAGAAAGATTAGCCTTGCGGGGGACCTATTGCGCAAGCTGCTGAGCAAGGCTATGAGATCGGCCTAGCATGTCGGTCATAGCTTCCAGGTGTAGTTGTTTAGCGATGAGGTTCTCATTGGTGTTCTCCGCAATCTTTCTTAGAGATAGGACTTCAAATCGAAGTTGAGTTGCAGAATGCCTTTCTGCTAGAACTTGGGACCAAAGAAGTCGAACTGATTTAGACAACGAATTCTGTGAGCCTGTCTGACTGCTAGTCTCAAGTAACTTGAACACTGCATCAAGACAAGACTTTGGGGATGTCTCGCTATCTTCAAGATGTTTTGCCTTCTTTGCTGCAATATATGTTGGGTTTGTCTCACAACCTTCAGCAGACTTGAGCATGCCATCAGGCATATCACCCTGAAACAAATCAGAGAGATGTCAGGTTTTGCATGTGTATAAACAAAGATGATAACTGTGCTGTCAATTCCATCCAATTTCAAATTAAAAAATAAAGAGTAAGTTCAAAATATCAATAGCATAATTTGGCATTCTTCATAATGCGGGGAGCTTCACCACACTACTGGATTACCATGTCAACATAACAAGCATAGATGAAGGGCAAAGAAAATCATTGTATCTATTTTAGTTAATGTGCATGGCATGTTGTTTATATCATCAGCCATATCAGTAAGATAAAACAGGAGATGACAAGGTGCAAACGTGAGCTGGTTCACCACACACTAGATTATAGATCCACAAAAACAAGCATACATATAGGGAGTATTTAGTAATGTGCATAGTATGAATAAGGAATTTGGTTTTACAAGTAAAACTTAGAACTTACGGTTCTTGCGAACATGCATTTTGGTAGAAACAGCCAACTAAACAGCAGTAAACGATAGGGAGTATGAGAAAATTAAACAGCAGTTGAGGATAAAGGCTTTAGATGGACTGACTTACATTAAAAGTTAACACTAGCTTCATAATGCCCTTCTCCATGTCAAGGGAAGGATAACTCAAGAATTTCAGCATAGAATCTTCTTCATAAGCATTGCCTGTACTCTACATTTTGTAGAGAGTAATTATAAATATGATAATACTGGAAGGGATAGAGGATAATGAAGATAAGATGCAGATTGATGCGACATAATCAACTACCAATCCCTGGAAGTACAAGCATTACAGGACAAAATGTACTGATAAGAGCAATGGGCTACACTTCTGCACTAACATTGTCTGTGTATTCTACTTGTTGGTAAGATTAAATATACATCTGATCTTTTTTAGTAAATGGTGGGCGAGGGAGATAAGATGTAGAATGATACACAACGAACTTATCCCTCTTCCCATAATACAAGAGTGTTTTGAACACTGGTGTGATGTACAAAATGTTCTTATATTATGGGACGGAGGGAGTAGCTGCTAATGTAAGTACGGTGATAGACCACGTTCAGTCCTTACAAGAGGACTGTAGAGCTAAACCTCTTCAAAAGCATTGGGTTGATTCTAAATTTATGTATGAGTTCATATAGATCTTATAATGTCCACCAAATGGACAATTACGAGTCTAACATGTGGAGTGATGCTACATAATCAAAAAGCTATGAAAGTAAGTATGGTCATACATGGCAAGAGGTACTCACAAGAGCAATGCAGTGTGCAGTATAGTTGTGAGATTCTGTGGTCCCTTTAGAACGAATGTTCTTCTGCTAAGAGTTTTCGTACAAGTGAGACATTAAGGCAAATGCAGAAATGTAGTTCAAATTGTGATGTGATATCATAGACAGTACCTTATGCTGCAGCCGAGACCAATGTGGAACAAGATTATTCCAATCACCGTCGGAAAAATGTAGCACTGGAGACTTTACAGAAATTTCATCAACGAAGTGCGCTTTCCTCAGGTAGGAACGATACTTCATCAACGAGTGCTTGAAAAGCACAACCAACCCTTGCTCGTCTTCACAATCCAGTTTGCTCCTCGCCTGTTTAAAAGAATGAAATCTTGTGTCTTCTGTCAGCAGAAACATATGCAGTAATGACCATGAATAACATTAGTACATTACTTATGCGTAAGTTGTGGAGGAAGACTGAAAATTGTTCTGTGTCTACGGTATAATCTTTCCTTGAAGGAAAGATGCGCACAAAGTTCCTCACAACAACATAAGCTTCGTGTTCTAAACCAGGAAGAAATGGTACAACAGTCCTATTTGCTGCAATTGGGGCTCTCTCTAGTTCGAAAAGGGATTTGGCAAATGGAGTTGGTGTACTCTTTGTTGGAATGGGGGTTTTGTGTTGTAGACTGATGTCTACTACACAACCTTCTTGTTATAGACGTTGTTGGGCCTGCAAGGGCACATGTTTGTATGATAGTAGCAAATTTCCCTCAAGTGGATGACCTAAGGTTTATCAATCCGTAGGAGGCGTAGGATGAAGATGGTCTCTCTCAAACAACCCTGCAACCAAATAACAAAGAGTCTCTTGTGTCCCCAACACACCCAATACAATGGTAAATTGTATAGCTGCACTAGTTCGGCGAAGAGATGAAGATACAAGTGCAAAATAGATAGTAGATATAGGTTTTTGTATCTGAAATAATAAAAAGAGCAAGGTAACTAATGATAAAAGTGAGCGTAAACGGTATTGCAATGATAGGAAACAAGGCCTAGGGTTCATACTTTCACTAGTGCAAGTTCTCTCAACAATAATAACATAGATAGATCATATAACAATCCCTCAACATGAAACAAAGAGTCACTCCAAAGACACTAATAGCGGAGAACGAATGAAGAGATTATGGTAGGGTACGAAACCACCTCAAAGTTATTCTTTCGGATCAATCTATTCAAGAGTTCGTACTAGAATAACACCTTAAGACACAAATCAACCAAAACCCTAATGTCACCTAGATACTGCATTGTCACCTCAAGTATCCATGGGCATGATTATACGATATGCATCACACAATCTCATATTCATCTATTCAACCAACACAAAGTACTTCAAAGAGTGCCCCAAAGTTTCTACCGGAGAGTCATGAACGTGTGCCAACCCCTATCCATAGGTTCATGGGAGGAACCCGCAAGTTGGTCACCAAAACATACATCAAGAGGCACATGATATCCCATTGTCACCACAGATAAGCACGGCAAGACATGCATCAAGTGTTCTCATAAAAGACTCAATCCGAGAAGATAACTTCAAACGGGAAACTCAATTCATCACAAGAGAGTAGAGGGGGAGAAACATCATAAGATCGAACTACAATAGCAAAGCTCGGGATACATCAAGATCGTGCCATAGAGGGAACACGAGAGAGAACACGAGAGAGAGAGAGAGAGAGAGAGAGAGAGAGAGAGAGAGATCAAACACATAGCTACTGGTACATACCCTCAGCCTCGAGGGTGAACTACTCCCTCCTCATCATGGAGAGCGCCGGGATGATGACGATGGCCACCGGTGATGGATCCCCCCTCCGGGAGGGTGCCGGGAAGGGCTCCCGAGAGGTTTTTGGTGGCTACAGAGGCTTGCGATGGCGGAAATCCCGATCTATCTTGATATTTGATGGTTTTAGGGTAGGTAGGGTTATATAGGCGAAAGAAGTCGGTCGGGAGGTGCTCGAGGGGTCCGCGAGACAGGGGGCCGCGCCCTGTAGGGGGGGCGTGCCCCCCTATCTCCTGGGCTCCTCGAGGATCTTCTGACTTGATCTCCAAGCCTCCAGGATGACATTCTTCCAAAAAATCACGATGCCGAAGGTTTCATTCCGTTTGGACTCCGTTTGATGTTCCTTTTCTTCGAAATACTGAAACAGGCAATAAAACAACAACATGGGTTGGGCCTCCAGTTAATAGGTTAGTCCCAAAAGTAATATAAAAGTGTATAATAAAGCCCATAATCATTCAAAACAAATAATAAAATAGAATGAATGCTTCGTAAATTATAGATACGTTGGAGATGTATAAGCATCCCCAAGCTTAATTCCTACTCGTCCTCGAGTAGGTGAATGATAAAAGAAAGAATTTATGAAGTGTGAATGCTAGAAGGTGCACAAGTTTGATCAATGATAATTTCAATCACCTTTACTAGCATGATTATATGTCATAACAGTAGTTCATCTCATAAAACTTTTCATGATAAAGTAACAAGCAATTCACATGTCAAAGCATAGACCATAAAATTTCTTGAAAACTAGCAAACTTCATTCTTAGTCATCAAACAATTGCAATTCAGCTTACTTTTAGGAAGAGTCTATGTCAGAGCTTTGGTTTAGCAAACGTCACATACTCAACTATCATATAGTCTTCTACAATTACTAACACTCACGCAATACTTGTGGTTATGAAGTTTTAATCAGACACAGAGAAAGATTGGGGCTTATAATGTTGCTTCCAAATGTATTCACCTTTGGGTGATGTCAACAATAATAGTTCATGCTAATGTACATCGAATTGGATATATATATCAGGATCACCCTAACACAAAGTGCTTGCCAAAGGATAAAATGAAAAAGGGAAAGGTAAAGATCACCTTGACTCTTGCATAAAGTAAAAGACATAAAGTAAAAGATAGGCCCTTCGCAGAGGGAAGCAGAGGTTATCATGCACTTTTAGGGTTGGATACACAAAATCTTAATGCGAAAGAACGTCACTTTATATTGCCCCTTGTATATGGACCTTTATTATGTAGTTCGTCGCTTTTATTGCTTCCATAAAAAGTTCGTACAAAGCTTATTTTCTCCACACTAATAAGTCATGCATATTTAGAGAGCAATTTTTATTGCTTGCACCGATGACAACTTACTTGAAGGATCTTACTCAATCCATAGGTAGCTATGATGGACTCTCATGGCAAAAACTGGGTTTAAGGATATTTGGAAGCACAAGTAGTATCGCTACTTGGTGCTAGGAATTTTTGGCTAGCATGATGGGGAAAGGCAAGCTCAACATGTTTGAATGATCCATGACAATATACTTTAGCTGAGATGCGAGAAAACATAACCCATTAAGTTGTCTTCCTTGTCCAACATCAACTCTTTAGCATGTCATACTTAATGAGTGCTCACAATTATAAAAGATTTCTACGATAATATATTTATATGTGAAATCTCTCTTCCTTCAGTATTCTTTCATGAATTGTTCAAATGACTAATACAATGCTTGCTAACCGTCAATAAATTACAACCTCTACTTCTTAGATGTGAAGTCATTACTCCCCATGGGATAAGCAAAAGAGACACATATAATTTCCAATTTATGACATTCAACTCATTAAACCATTTACTCATAGGATATAAGTGAAGCACACGAGTAAATGAAAAACTACTCCAAAAAGATATAAGTGAAGATCAAAGAGTAGCTAAATAATTATGCAACTATGTGAAGACTCTATTTCATTTGAGAATTTCAGATCTTGGTATTTTATTCAAACAGCAAGCAAAGCAAAAAAAATGACAAAGCAAGGATAGCACAACTCATGTGAAGAAGCATAAACTTAGGCTCAACCGATACTAAACGATAGTTGTTGAAGAAGAAAGGTGGGATGCCTACCGGGGCATCCCCAAGCTTAGATGCTTGAGACTTCTTGAAATATTATCGTAGGGTGCCTTGGGCATCCCCAAGCTTGAGCTTTTATGTCTCCTTAATTCCTCTCATATCATGGTTTCTCTTCTTTTTATTAAAAGCTTCATTCACAACAAACTCAACAAGAACTCGTGAGATCGGTTAGTATAAACCAATGCAAAACCTTATCACTTTCTACTGTAAAAAATCACTAAAATTATTATTCAACATTGCATACTAAATTCCTCCGCATATTTAATACTCCTATCCTCAAATAGAATCATTAAACAAGCAAACATATGCAAACAATGCAAACATAACAGAAATCTGCCAAAACAGTACAGTCTGTCAAGAATGCAAGAGTAACAATACTTCCCTGACTCCAACAATTATGAACTAAAATTAACACTTTAATATATTTATCAGATCTTAATATGAAAAAAGATTCAACATTATACCATTCTCTGACTTTTCTAGGGAATTTTTGCAACAGCGGTAAACTTTCTGTTTTGAAACAGCAACATGTATACTAGCAAAATAAGCATGGCAAAGGCTATCCTTGACTTTTTTATTTATACTAAAGATGAAAAACATTATTCTAACTAACATAAAGAAAAAACTAGCAAAATAAAATGACTCTCCAAGCAAAACACATATCATGTGGCGAATAAAAATATAGCTCCAAGTTACCGGTGAACGAGGGCGAAAGAGGGGATGCCTTCCGGGGCATCCCCAAGATTAGGCTCTTGGTTGTCCTTGAATATTACCTTGGGGTGCCTTGGGAATCCCCAAGCTTAGGCTCTTTCCAATCGTTATTCCATAGTCCATCGAATCTTTACCCAAAACTTGAAAACTTCAACCACACAAAATTCAAAAACAAAAGTCGTAAGCTCCGTTAGTATAAAAAAATAAAACCACCACTTAGGTACTGTAATAAACTCATTATAAATTCATATTGTTGTAAAACCTTCTGTATTACAACTTCTCTATGGTTCATACCCTTACATACTAGCCATAGATTCATCAAAATAAGCAAACAACACAATGAAAACAGAATCTGTCAAAAACAGAACAGTCTGTAGTAATCTGTATCTAACGTATACTTCTGGAACTCAAAAAATTCTGAAACAACTTTCTGGACCTGAGGAATTTGTCTATTAATCTTCTGCAAAAATAATCAATATAAAATCACTTTCCAGTAAAAACTGGCAGCTAATCTCGTGAGTGCAAAAGTTTCTGTTTTCTACAGCAAGATCATATAAACTTCACCCAAGTCTTCCCAAAGGTTATACTTGGCACTTTATTGAAATAAAAGCTATAAAACATGATTACTACAGTAGCATAATCATGTGGACACACAAAAACAGTAATGGTAAATATTGGGTTGTCTCCCAACGAGCGTTTTTCTTTAATGCCTTTCTAGCTAGGCATGATGATGACAATGATGCTCACATAAAAGATAAGAATTGAAACATAAAGGGAGCATCATGAAGCATATGACTAGCACATTTAAGCCTAACCCTCTTCCTATGCATAGGGATTTTGTGAGCAAACAACTTATGGTAACAATAATCAACTAGCATAGGAAGGTAAAACAAGCATAAGTTCGAAAATTGAAGCACATAGAGAAGAAACTTGACATTATTGCAACTCCTACAAGCATATGTTCCTCCCTCATAATAATTTTCAGTAGCATCATGAATGAATTCAACAATATAAACAGCACCTAAAGCATTCTTTTCATGATCTACTAGCATAGAAGATTTACTACTCTCCACATAAGAAAATTTCTTCTCATGAATAGTAGTGGGAGCAAACTCAACAAAATAATTACCATGTGAGGCATAATCCAATTGAAAACTAAAATCATGATGACAAGTTTAATGATTATCATTATTCTTAATAGCATACAAGTCATCACAATAGTCATCATAGATAGCAAATGTTTTCTCATAATCAATTGGAACCTCTTCCGAAATAGTGGAATCATCACTAAATAAAGTTGACACTCTTCCAAATCCACTTTCATGTTCATCACAATAAGATTCAACATCCTCCAAAATAGTGGGATCACTACTTCCTAAAGTTGACATTCTTCCAAACCCACTTTCATCAATATAATCATCATAAATAGGAGGCATGCTTTCATCATAATAAATATTCTCATCAAAACTTGGGGGTCAAAAAATATCATATTCATCAAACATAGCTTCCCCAAGCTTGTGGCCTTGCATATCATTAGCGTCATGGATATTCAAGGAATTCATACTAACAACATTGCAATCATGCTCATCATTCAAAGATATAGTACCAAACATTCTAATGCATTCTTCTTCTAGCACTTGAGCACAATTTTCCTTTCCATCAAACTCACGAAAGATATTAAAGAGACGAAGCGTATGAGACAAACTCAACTCCATTTTTTTGTAGTTTTCTTTTATAAACTAAACTAGTGATAAAACAAGAAACAAAAAGATTCGATTGCAAGATCTAAAGATATACCTTCAAGCGCTAACCTCCCCGGCAATGGCGCCATAAAAGAGCTTGTTGTCTACTACACAACCTTCTTCTTATAGACACTGTTTGGCCTGCAAGTGCACAGGTTTGTAGGAAAGTAGCAAATTTCCCTCAAGTGGATGACCTAAGGTTTATCAATCCATAAGAGGCGTAGGATGAAGATGGTCTCTCTCAAATAACTCTGCAACCAAATAACAGAGAGTCTCTTGTGTCCCCAACACACCCAATACAATGGTAAATTGTATAGGTGCACTAGTTCGGCGAAGAGATGAAGATACAAGTGCAAAATAGATAGTTGATATAGGTTTTTGTAGTCTGAAATAATAAAAACAGCAAGGTAACTAATGATAAAAGTGAGCGTAAATGGTATTGCAATGATAGGAAACAAGGCCTAGGGTTCATACTTTCACTAGTGCAAGTTCTCTCAACAATAATAACATATATAGATCATATAACAATCCCTCAACATGCAACAAAGAGTCACTCCAAAGACACTAATAGCAGAGAACGAACAAAGAGATTATGGTAGGATACGAAACCACCTCAAAGTTATTCTTTCTGATCAACCTATTCAAGAGTTCGTACTAGAATACCACCTTAAGACACAAATCAACCAAAACCCTAATGTCACCTAGATACTCCATTGTCACCTCAAGTATCCGTGGCCATGATTATACGATATGCACCAACAATCTCAGATTGATCTATTCAACCAACACAAAGTACTTCAAAGAGTGCCCCAAAGTTTCTACCGGAGAGTCAAGAACGTGTGCCAACCCCTATCCATAGGTTCATGGGCGGAAGTCGCAAGTTGGTCACCAAAACATACATCAAGAGGCACATCATATCCCATTGTCACCACAGATAAGCACGGCAAGACATACATCAAGTGTTCTCATAAAAGACTCAATCCGATAAGATAACTTCAAAGAGGAAACTCAATTCATCACAAGAGAGTAGAGGGGGAGAAACATCATAAGATCCAACTACAATAGCAAAACTCGGGATACATCAAGATCGTGCCATAGAGAGAACATGAGAGAGAACACGAGAGAGAGAGAGAGATCAAACACATAGCTACTGGTACATACCCTCAGCCTCGAGGGTGAACTACTCCCTCCTTGTCATGGAGAGCGCCGGGATGATGAAGATGGCCACCGGTGATGGATCCCCCCTCCGGCAGGGTGCCGGGAAGGGCTCCCGAGAGGTTTTTGGTGGCTATAGAAGCTTGCGACGGCGGAACTCCGGATCTATCTTGATATTTGATGGTTTTAAGGTACGTAGGGTTATATAGGCAAAAGAAGTCGGTCGGGGGGTGCTCGAGGGGTCCACGAGACAGGGGGCCGCGCCCTGTAGGGGGTGGGCGCTATCTCCTGGGCTCCTCGAGGATCTTCTGACTTGATCTCCAGGCCTCCAAGATGATATTCTTCCAAAAAAATCACGATGCCGAAGGTTTCATTCCGTTTGGACTCCGTTTGATATTCTTTTTCTTCAAAATACTGAAACAGGCAATAAAACAGCAATATGGGCTGGGCCTCCAGTTAATTGGTTAGTCCCAAAAGTAATATAAAAGTGTATAATAAAGCCCATAATCATTCAAAACAGATAATAAAATAGCATGAATGCTTCATACATTATAGATACGTTGGAGACGTATCATAGAGCTGGTGCTATGTCAACTGGCATAATCATACTGTTTGCTGCAGTTGGGTCTCCTGAGTTGGGGCATCAGAAATGACCAGTGTAGTAGGCCTAGAGTCTGCTAGAGTTGGCACTACTGGAATTTGGCATGGTCGGCGGATGGCAAAGGCTTTGCCATCTGCCAGCAGATGGCAAACAGTTTGTCTGAAACCCTGCCGGTAAAGGATTCTTTGCCGTCTGCTGGCTGATGGCAAAGAGCCTGTGGCTTTGCCATCAGCCGGCAGATGGCAAAGCCTCTTAACGGGGTTAGCCCCGTTAGAAGGCTAACGGCATACTTTACCATCTGCCAGCAGATGGCAAAGGTTGCAGGCTCTTTGCCGTCTCCCAGCAGAGGGCAAAGGCTGTAGGTTGTTTGCCATCTGCCAGCAGATGGCAAAGGCTGCATGCTTTGCCGTCTTCCAGCAGATGGCAAACAGCTTTGCCATCTGCTGGCAGATGACAAAGAGCCCAAATAGGCCAGCCCAAATTTTACATGTAGACGACACGTGGCCTCTTTGCCATCTGCCAGCTGATGGCAAAGCTCATTGCCATCTACCAGCAGATGGCAAAGTGACTATATTGCCCCATTTAATTTTGTTTTTTCTTATATCAATTCATTTTCAAAGAAATCAAACACAAATATATTTATATGACCAATATAGCACATTCAACACATATTACCAATAATCATGAACACATATGTATCCAACACATGTTACCATTAGTAGCAAGTTTCATCCGTACATATACATAGTTTCATCAATATTACACAGTTTCATCCATAGGTAGCAAGTTTCACAAGGTCAAAACAAAAACTAAATACAAGCACTCCATCAACCCAAGCTTCCGTGATCTTAAGCAAATCTGTAAAATGGGAAAGAAGAAAGTTAGAAGAAGAAGACTAGAAGAAGAAGATTATTATGATGCAACTAAAATGTGAAGATTATTATGATGCAACTTATATCATCAGTTCTGCAATTTGAGAAATAAATGAACACATGGGGAAAAACAACTAATTCTGATAAATCACTTATAAGATAATATACCAAAACACCTGATAAATCACTTCTATAGGCGCATTAGGAAAAATGGCAATAAGGAGCATAAAGAAAGATCACTGAGAATTGAATGGTTTCCTTCAAATAAACATATAGGCAAGGGAAAAACATCATGGTTTGATTGGATTCTTCTTATCGGTATTGATACTAATGGTGTATCCCAGATTTCTTTTTTGAGAGAGAACATAGGAAACAAAACTTGTGTATGTGTATGCGATAGAAAACTTGTCTAGGTAGAAGAAACCCGAGGTCAATTAATCAGCCTACACGAGCAGCAAATTAACAGTTTGGAGGGTTCTATACAATTAAGAAGCTGAACTCTGGTATATTATGCAGAACATACACATGCGAGAGACATGTTTGGAAGGCACACAACAACTCTTCTCAGAGATTGTTGGCCCAAGTTCCATCTCTCATCCTTTTGACTGAAAATAAACATCAAAATACGCTAGAAGAAACCGGGGAAACAGAAATAAGGAAAAAGAGACAAAGAGAAATACGGCATGTAGGCTAAAGTTCTTACAGGGATTTCTGTCAACCAATGCCAGTAAGAACATTAAGGCTGTGTTTGGTAGCAAACTTTTGCAAAACTGAAAGTATTGCAAAACCACCGTATTTAAGGCTGTAGGTACATGATACCACAGTTTTGACATTTCACAATATTTTAGAGTATTGAGAATACCGTGACCTTGTTTGGCCACTTGTATGCAACAAAGTAAATTTTCTAGCTAGTCGTTTAAAGCAGTTACAACATGCGTATTACTAGCTAGGTAGCCGCATACACTGAAACAACCATGCACAACAACCAGCTGCATGCAGGCACTGAACGACCATGTACAAAGCTGAAAGCTAGCATACCAAAAGAAGAGGCAGTTGTACAGAGCGGCGTGAGGGGGAATAGCGCGGCCGCCTGTAGGCGGGCTAGCGATGGGAGGTGCGCCCTGGAAGGATGATAGTATCCATGGCCGCTGTCGTAGACAATCTGCAGAGACTACAGAGCAGCTACGACTTGGAAAGAGGAAAACAAGGAAGAAGCTAGCTATGCGACGATTTGTTCGCTTGCTCAGTTTAAAAAAAAAGAGATTGAGAGTTCTTTTTTTAGACAGAGATAATACTGTGGTTTTGAAGATACTGCGGTATTAATACTATAGTTTTTACTGCTAGCCAAACATGTTAGATTAAATTAAACTGTAGTATTTAGAAAAACTATAGTATTTCTAGAAAACTTAGAAAATACTTCGCTATCAAACAGGGCCTAATACTACTCCACACAAATGATTAAGATGACAAAACGCATGATTGTTGCGGCACGTGTACTTTTTTGTGGGAAAACATGCTGTTAGGTGCAGAAGTAAAGAACATATCGCATGGATGCTTGTTGGCATGTATAAAATCATCAGACCTAGACAGAAGAACCATGATTTACATAGTGGTAGCCATTGATCTAGTTACTCAGGGGTAGTTCTACTGTTAAACAACAACTCTAAAGCAAAGTTACTGAATCTACTAAAGTAGAAGAGAATTCAGTTATTTACCTAGGAAGCAACATCACTTCATTTCCAATAGAAATATGACCAGCCCATTTTCAAAGTAAAGATACTCATCCTTGAAAAGTGAAACAAAACTGCAGAAGATCAAGGTGTCAAAATCAGATGAGATATTAGATATTGGTAGTGAAACAAACTCATGGTACCACATCACCGAGAAGGCCACAGGAATGAGTCTGACATTGGGAACAACTATCCACAAGTCATGTACCAAAGATTCCAGGAAAGTGTGTATACTCACATTTAAACTGTTAAACTAAAATCTAGAATGAAATTACCTAAACCAAATAAGGAACATGAGGTATGTCACTTGCGTGGAGCTAGCACATGTCAAATGGTGTGTATAAGCTTGGATAAAATTAACTGATATGGTACCAATGAACATAACATACAGTGAGGATTACAATCTAATATCTTCTTGATGAGCTTCTTTGTCTTGTCGATAACCAAGATGGGAAACCGGAGCTTACTTTGTATATATGCATGAACAAGCAGGTTATCTTTTAGGCACTTACTTATTTTTCACGCAAAAAAGCAACTTACATTTGGCAAAAGAAAAGTAGTAGAAGTTATTCACCGTCTTGTAAAGCGGCATGAGATTTTATTCTTCAAGCAGAATGACGACAAAAAAATCACCCTACATGACCGCGGATCCGCCTTGGCACCATCAGAACCCTTGTTATTTTTAACTTGTACATCGAAGAAACTTCTGAAAAATTGAACAAAATATTCACTTGGGTGAAAATAAGTACATAGCTAATTCAAGGCATGGATGCAAATTAAGAACCTCGGGAGCAACATAATTGGGTGTTCCACAAATCGTATGTAGTAGCCAATCCTCCTGAAAGATAGCGGAAAGATATGCAAAAATAATCAGCAGATTGTATTGGCTGATTTGAGATAGGCATTGCTATTAGATAAACAACAAAACGTAAAATAAAGCCAAAAGCGCTGGAAAAATCACTGATGAATTTTTTTCTAGAACATGCTGCTTGAGTTGGTAATCAGTTGGTAATCATTCTTGGTGATTTATCGGATATACTGATGAACCATCCTTTGCAGTGCATGACTTGAATGTATTTCTGGGTTCCAAACAGTATGCTGTCGTGATGTTTGATTAGTGTCTTCTGTGAATCTGTACCAAAACAGACTAGACAGCAGACCAAGGCCATGGATCGGTTGATTCAACAGGGAAGGAAGAGAGAGCATGTTATTAAACGAGCTTGGGGATTAACTGGCCTGAAACTTAAACAGGGCCGCCCTGATGATGGACTCAAGCTCTAGGTTTGGTCGCCTAGCACGTCCTAATTACATTGGCTCTTGTCAAAATGTCTAGCAGATGGATAATGAATTCATTCTGTGATGCCACATAGATATGCAAAGTCATAGTCCTGCATGTATGCACGTACCTCTTCCTAATGGCATGATGTAGTCTTACTTGATCTGCAAGTTTTGCTACTAGCCTAATGAAGAGCCTTTTATACATCCTTGCAGATAAAAAATGAATTGAATTATGAGCATCAGACAACTACGATCAATTTCCTGGTTATACCTGATATAAAAGTGGCCGACCAAATGAAAGGAGGGATGCTTTCCTTGATGTGAGATTGTATAGATTATCTTACTTGATCTGCAATATTTCTTTGGATTTCTTTTTTATGAAAGACACATGACACATAGTTTGCTGGATGGGTCTAAGATAAATATTTTAGTTATAGGAGGATTTTTTGAACGAGTAATAGTATTACCACCATTTACTTGGTCTGTTGTGCTTTCGGTAGAGCTTTCATATTTCAACAGAAAAACAACAATTCAAGTTGGGACCAGAATCGCACAAACATCAAGCTCAAAGGAAATATCAGTTGGGAGTGATCAAGTATTCATTTTCTTAGTGATCTAATAGGTCTTATATTTGTTTAGAGAGGGAGTATGTTTCTAGATAGCCGTCAATTCCAATGTTTCGTTTATTTACTATCTGAATTCGAAGAAGATAGGTTTGCAATGTAGCTTTTTACATGATAATGTAACAAACATTTATGTCTTATAACTGCAAACATTTTTTTAGTCCGTCACCGAGCAAATGTTTGCGAGTTGGAAATTATTTGGATACACACGATCTCAGCAAAGAAAGATTCACACATACTGCAACCAAAGGAGCTCCTTCACTCTCTATGCACCTAGAGAAATTATCCTTAATTACGAGCAGTACCCTAGATTTAGTTGTGGTTCTAACATATTAGAGATGTGGTTAGAATAACTACTTCTCTGAACTATTAAGTGGTTTGCACAAATCACCGATTCCCTCGTGCAGTGTACAATGTGATATTGATCATCATAGGATCAAACTTAATACAAGAAGTATGCACTTAATTGTTTCTGAACTATACTACTTTGTATGTTCATTCTCCTTTCGTTTTAAATCTCTAATTTAGTTGCAAGTATTTTATTTGTTAGCATTTGGCTTCTTAATAAGAAATTTAGCAAGCAACTACTCGACTAATGAAAGAGATGTTGACCATTTTTGCTGAAGTGAGGTGCATTTTCGATCATGTTAATAATCTGTGAGTGCCTGGTTGAGTCTCGGAGAGAGAGAGAGAGAGAGAGAGAGAGAGATCGTACCGGATCCAAAGCAACAAGAGCCAAGCTGCGAGAAATCCATGAACGGTGGCTCAGATCCCGCGCCAGCCCGACCAGCCCCTCGAACAGAACGCATCAAGGGCCCCGCCTCTCGGTCCACAGCCCGCGCCGCCGTGGACATACCAAGCCCCGTGGAGTGCGCCGCCGGCTGCAGGCGCCGCGACGGCGGTGGTCCTGCTCATGGATTCGTCCATGGCCGCTGCCGCGTGCATCTCCTCGTTGACCCCGACTATCGACCACGGGAATGCGAAGAGGAGGGAGGGGCTCGCGACGCAGCAGGGCTGGCCGGTGGAGGAGTAGCAGCAGGGCGGCGGCGGGGCTCCTAGGGTGCAGAAGGAGGAGGAGGAGGTGGGAGGGAGCAGCAGCGGGTGAGGAAGGAAGGAGCGAGGGGCTGTTCGGTGTGTGGATGAGATGCGAACGTAGTATTTTTTTACCTGGATGGGTGGGGAGAGAGGAAGGGGATAACCCCACAGTTTTTTTTACCTGGAAAAAAATAACCCCATCTCTTTGCCATCTGCCAGTAGATAGCAAAGAATCTTTGCCCTCTGCTGGCAGATGGCAAAGAGGTGGGGCTGGTACGCCGTTACACTCGTGACGGTCACAGGATTTGCCAACCTCTTTGCCATCTGCTGGCAGATGGCAAAGATTATTTTCCATCCACTAGCAGATGGCAAAGAATTGGCTGATGGCAACCATGTTCTTTGCCGTCTGTCAGTTCTTTGCCATCTGTTTTTTATAAGCAGATGGCAAAGACGTTCTTTGCCATCAGCTGGCAGATGGCAAAGAGCTGCTGATGGAAAATTCCCAGTTTCCAGTAGTGTGGGGTATTTTGTGGGTCAGGTGATATTGCAACTACACCTAATGGGCTATTTGATTTATCAGGTTCCACTACCTTTTCCAAATACTTTGCTTGTGCTCCTCCATGATCAGCAATCGCCCTCTTCCTTTTGAACGTCTGATGCACAAGAACAGCATTGAATGGATCAATATGGTATGATGACAGATGGAATATGTACTGAAAATGGATAGGCAGGGTATATTCACATACACGATGTGTAAACTAAGCTAATGGCAGTTCAACAAAGTAGAAGCAATGCAAAGCATTAGTTGCAAGATATGTGCGACCAATGTAACCTTGGAAAGTTAGAGCAAGCACCTTGATGGGTGAATAAGTTAGGGCATCTTCCTCTGACTCCTCGACTAGGGAGCTACATTGACTTAGGTCTCCCTCTAGCTCAGAATCACTGTTAGGATCATATTTTGAGCCTGAATCTGTCGGTGGAGAGCGTTTGTGCATTGCATTGCATACATACTTGATTTTGGTCCCTTAATGCCAAGTTTGACAGCCATGGCATTGTTCTGCTTTATTCTTTTCATGCGCGCAAGCTCATAATCATTATGATGCTGTTCAGAATCTGAGATTCGTGAAAACATAAAAAGTAGTCAGATTATCTATGGAATGCATTGCAGATTCAACTCGAAGAGTGTCTTCCTGTAAACCCCTGCATATACAAAGTTCACCCCCCAACCATGCTGACCAGACCACACACAGAAATACAAACCCCTTATGTCTCTACAATAGGTAGACACACATTTCAAAACTGAAGTAGGAACATTAGAATCATATGAAATTTGTATTTGAACAAATCAACTAAGGAATTATGAGTGGCATAATGTTTAGCTTCAAGGGTGGAGTGTTGGTAGTGTGACACAAAGCAAGTAGGTAGATTGTATTCCATGTAAAAGATCAAAACCTATGTAAAAGCTGGAAATGACACTTTCTTTCTATACAATTCAGTGTTCGTTGCCCACACATGATGGAAGAGATCACATAGAGAAATACTATTCACTCATGTCTATGGTTCCAGTATTTAGAAATAGGGTGGTCCACCCTAAAATAATATTGACAACAAATATGACAAGGCAAGCATAGATGTAGTGAATCAATCATTTACTTGTGGGCTTACTAGGACAAGTATGCAGAATTGTAACTGCAGCAAGAGACCGTCCAAAATCTGAATGAAGAAGTTTGTCCAGCACTTATTGTTTGCAACTAATGTATGTGAATAATTGAATATTATATCGAATGAGTAAGAAAGACAAGTAAAATTGTCAACAAACCTGGCTTGCAGTAGTAATCTGGGTCAATTTCACTACGACCAACAATCCAAAATGACCAGTGTGTGTTCCGAGGGCCGTAATTTTGAAAACCCTGTGAACTTTAGAGGTACTAAAGATTACCGAATACATCTGAACCATTAAGTGTAGGTAGCACTGAGAACACAACAAACCCTAATGATAGTCCTGCCTAATGAGAAATGAATCAATTAGAAAATGCGTGATGAGGAGTGGCTGCTGAGTGTTGAGGACTTATCTCAGGATAAATCGGGTTGGCTTGGTGGGTGCTGCACGCCTGAGCCCTGAATGGACTGAGAAGGTAGGCACCGCGGTGCGCCCGGGTAGCGGTGACGCTGTTAGGCGAGCGGCTCCTGACCTCCTGTTAGTACGGCGTCTCCTCCTAGAGTCATGTTGTCCGGGGACGGCAAGTCGCCGGCTAGGCAGGCGTCTGAGGCCGAGTAGAGATTGGAAGCGGGCAGCAGAACATAGGGGAATCGGGGCCTAGGACGACCGAAAATCCCAGGGTGGGCCGGCCCACCATGGGCACCCTGTAGAGATACACACCCGAGCGGCGAACATGCATTTTCGAAACTAATTTAGGAACATTTAGCTGACCTATTAAACGACTCTGTTTTAATAATATCAGATTCGTATTGAACAACTAAGCTTGTTTAGCTTGATGGGTGGAGTAGTGTTATTATGACACGAAGAACATATTCTGATCGTATAGTGATCATAAAAGGGGGAAACTCTAAGCATATTTTTTTAGCAAAAGAGGGTTTCTGATTACATGGTAAATCTCATCCAACCCATCACCGTCCAGCAAGCTTACGATGGAATTACTCACACACAGCGGTGAGCATCATGAAATTGGTGATGGAGGATGGTTGATGATGACGACGGCGACGAATACCCCTCTCCGGAGCCCCGAACGGACTCCAGATCAGCCCTCTCGAGAGAGATTAGGGCTTGGCGGCGGCTCCATGTCATAAGACGCGATGAAACTTTCTCTCTGATTTTTTTCTCCCCGAGACGGAATATATGGAGTTGGAGTTGAGGTCGGAGGAGGTCTAGGGGGCCCACGAGATAGGAGGCCGCGCCCTAGGGGGGGGCACGCCCCCTGTCTCGTGGACAGGCTGTGGGCCCCCTGGCATTAATTCTTACACTAAAAGTTATTATTAATTCCAAAAAGTGCCTCCGTGGATTTCCAGGACATTCCGAGAACTTTTCTTTTCTACACATAAAACAACATCATGGTAGTTCTGCTGAAAACAGCGTCAGTCCGGGTTAGTTTCATTCAAATCATGCAAGTTAGAGTCCAAAACAAGGGCAAAAGTGTTTGGAAAAGTAGATACGTTAGAGACGTGTCAACTCCCCCAAGCTTAAACCTTTGACTGTCCTCAAGCAATTCAGTTGATAAACTAAAAGTGATAAAGAAAAACTTTTACAAACTTTGTTTGCTCTTGTTGTTGTAAACATGAAAAGCTAGCATTCAAGTTTCAGCAAATATTATGAACTAACCATACTTACAATAACACTTAGCTCTCACAATTACTCATATCAATAGCATAATCAGCTAGCGAGCCATAATAATAAAACTCGGATGACAACACTTTCTCAAAATAATCATAACATCATATAACAAAATGGTATCTCACTAGCCCTTTCTGAAACCGCAAAACATAAATGCAGAGCACCTTTAAAGATCAAGGACTGACTAAACATTGTAATTCATGGTAAAAGAGATCCAGTCAAGTCATACCCAATATAAACCAGTAATAATGATGCAAATGACAGTGTGCTCTCCAGCGGGTGATTTTAATAAGAAGGATGATGACTCAACATAAAAGTAAATAGATAGGCCCTTCCCAGAGGGAAGCAAGGATTTGTAGAGGTGCCAGAGCTCGATTTTAAAATAGAGATTGAATAACATTTTGAGCAGTATACTTTTGTTGTCAATGCAACACCTATGAGATGGATGTATCTTCCATACTACATGCATTATAGGCAGTTCCCAAACAGAATGGTAAAGGCTTATACTCCCCCAACCACCAACAAGCATCAATCCATGGCTTGCTCGAAACAATGAGTGCCTCCAACATACAACAGCCCTGGGGGAGTTTTGTTTAATTATTTTGATTTGATTTGATCTTTTTGGATCATGGGACTGGGCATCCCGGTTAGCGGCTCTTTCTCGTGAATGAGGAGCGGAGTCCACTCCTCTTGAGAATAACCCACCTAGCATGGAAGATATAGGCAGCCCTAGTTGTAACATGAGCTGCTCGAGCATACAAAACAGAATTTCATTTGAAGGTTTGGAGTTTGGCACATACAAATTTACTTGGAACGGCATGTAGATACCGCATATAGGTAGGTATAGTGGACTCATATGGAATAACTTTGGGGTTTAAGGAGTTTGTATGCACAAGCAGTATTCCCACTCAGTACAGGTGAAGGCTAGCAAAAGACTGGGAAGCGACCAACTGAGAGAGCGACAACAGTCGTAAGCATGCAGTAAAATTAATTCACACTGAGTATAAGCATGAGTAGGATTTAATCCACCATGAACATAAATATCGTGAAGGCTATGTTGATTTGATTCAACTACATGCGTGAACATGTGCCAAGTCGAGTCACTCAATTCATTCAAAGGAGGATACCATCCCATCATATCACATCATAATCATTCTAATAGCATGTTGGCACGCAAGGTAAACCATTATAACTCATAGCTAATCAAGCATGGCACAAGTAACTATAATCTCTAAATGTCATTGCAAATATGTTTACTTCACAATAGCTAACTCAGGAACGATGAACTCATCATATTTACAAAAGCAAGAGAGGTCGAGTTCATACCAGCTTTTCTCATCCCAATAAGTCCATCATATATCATCATTATTGCCTTTCACTTGCACGACCGAACGATGTGTATAATAATAAGAGTGCACGTGCATTGGACTAAGCTGGAATCTGCAAGCATTCAACTCAAGAGAGAAGATAAGTAATATGGGCTCCAAATTAAATAAACAATCATGCATATAAGAGCCACTAAGCATTTTCAATATGGTCTTCTCGACCCCCAAAGGAAAGAAAAGAAAATAAAACTATTTACACGGGAAAGCTCCCAACAAGTAAAGGAAGAACGAGAAAGCTTTTTGGGTTTTCATTTTAATTCTACTATAGGCAAGGGAATTAAACTAACTAATTTTTTTGGTTTTTCTCAAGGTTTATCAAACACACAAGAAGAAAACTAGAAAAAGAAATTTAAACTAGCATGGATAATACAATGAAAGAGTATGAGCACCGACGACTAGTGTGTGAACATGAATGTAAAGTCGGTGAGAAATACATACTCCCCCAAGCTTAGGATTTTGGCCTAAGTTGGTTTAATACCAAGGACCACCTAGCTGATATCCATAAGTGAAGCTAGGGTAGTACTAAGATGCAGAGGCGACCGCCTCCTAGGCAGCAGCGTATTGGCGAGCTGCCTCCATTCCCCTCTCTTAATCAGTTGCTTCTTCCCTGGTGATAACCTATCTTCCTTTTGCCTGATAATCAAAAAGGTAGGGAGCAGGAAGAGTAACAGGGACGACGTTGCGTCTGTCATAGATTAGTCGATAATGGAGGAATTGTTCATTCCTCTCAAGAAAATGATGATCAAACATAGCTTCTTTATCCAAATAAACAGGAGGTACAATCATATCCCCCTCTCGTGGAGCTATATTAAGAAAATTAGCCACACGGGTTGCATAAATTCCTCCGAAGAAATTTCCCCTTTTACTATTATTCTGCAACCTACGTGCAACTATTGCCCCCAAGTTATAACCTTTATAACCTGACACAGCACTCTTGAGGACACAAATATCAGGGGCACACATGTGACATACCTCGTCTTTACCGTTAATGCATCTACCAATAAAAAGAGCAAAGTAATGTATAGCAGGAAAATGAATGCTCCCTATGGTAGCTTGTGCTACGTCCCTAGATTCTCCCACAGTAATATTAGCAAGAAAATCTCTTAATTCAGATTTGGGAGGATCATTAATATTACCCCACTGCGGGAGTTTGCAAGCAGTTGTGAAATCCTCTACATCCATGGTATAAGATGTATCATAAATACCAAACATGACACTAGGAGAATTACGCGGTATATTCGAACCTCCGCACAAAAGAATCGGTCAATTGATAATATTGAGGACACTTATCTTGTAAGAAGTCCTCCAGCTCGGCATTACGCACATACGCGTCAAATTCTTCCTTAAAGCCTGCTTCGACCATAAAATCATCGGATGGACACTCACAAGCCCGTACAATTGCGTCCGTTGGCAAATTAGCATCTTGTTCACGTATAGCAATTCTTGGCCCTTTCTTTGCTGAGGAACCTCCTTGGTACATTCTTCTAAGCATATTTCTTTTTCTGAAAATTTCTGAAATTTTAGTAACTTCAAAATAAAAGAGAACAAGACTAAACAAGATTGATAGCAACTACTCCTACAAGTGCCTAGAGCCCATATCATGCATTGGAATTGCTTGGGACCTCAAAAATTTAACATGCAAGCTCAAGAACATGGTCACCTAAGCAGCAAAAATTTGCAATGAATAAAGCACTAGAACAAAAACTAATTGGACCGATGGAGGAGTCACATACCAAACAACAATCTCCCAAAGCAGTTTTGTGAATGGAGCTTTGAGCTAGGAGATCGAAAATCGCGGCAGAACGAGCTAGAACTCGTGCTTGAGCTGGATGGGGATTTTTTTGGGTAGAAGATGAAGTGTGTGGGTGCTGGCATAACTGGAGGGGAGCCACCACGGGCCCATGAGACAGGGGGCGCGCCCTACAGGGGGGGCGCCCTCCTCTCTCGTGTCCTGGTGCTTGCCCCTCCTGCAGTGTTTTTAGTTCCTAAAATCCTCAAATATTCTAGAAAAAATCATGCTAAATTTGCAGGGCATTTGGAGCACTTTTATTTGTGGACTATTTTTAATGCACGGATAATTCAGGAAACAGACGGATAATACTATTTTTGCTTTATTTACTCTAAAAACCAGAAGGTAAAAAGAGGGTACAGAAGGTTGTGCCTTCTAGTTTCATCCATCTCGTGATCATCAAAATGAACCCCCTAACAAGGTTGATCAAGTCTTGTTAACAAACTCATTCTGAATAACACGGAACCGGAGAAATTTCGAATAACACTAAGTTACCTCAACGGTGATATGAAAATCCCCAACAATAAGAATATCATACTTTTTCTTGACAGCATGGAGAGGAAATTCAAAACCTCCAAAAATGATAGTTGGAACTTTTTCAATAAAATTGATGCTATGAACTTGAGATTGTTTCCTCGGAAAGTGTACCGTATGCTCATTACCATTAACATGAAAAGTTACATTGCGTTTGTTGCAATCAATAACAGCCCCTGCATTATTAAGAAAAGGTCTACCAAGGATAATAGACATACTATCGTCCTCGGGAATATCAAGAATAACAAAGTCCGTTAAGATAGTGACATTTGCAACCACAACTGGCACATCCTCACAAATGCCGACAGGTATAGCAGTTGATTTATCAGCCATTTGCAAAGATATTTCAGTAGGTGTCAACTTATTTAATTCAAGTCTACGATATAAAGAGAGAGGCATAACACTAACACCGGCTCCAAGATCACATAAAGCAGTTCTGACATAATTTCTTTTAATGGAGCATGGTATAGTTGGAACACCCGGATCTCCAAGTTTCTTTGGTATTCCACCCTTAAAATTGGAATTAGCAAGCATGGTGGAAATTTCAGTTTCCTGTATCTTTCTTTTATTTGTGATGATATCCTTCATATACTTAGCATAAGGATTTACTTTAAGCATATCAGTTAAGCGCATACATAAGAAAATAGGTCTAATCATTTCAGCAAAGCACTCAAAATCCTCATCATCCTTTGATTTGGATGGTTTAGGAGGAAAGGGCATGGGTTTCTGAACCCATGGTTCTCTTTCTTTACCGTGCTTCCTAGCAACAAAATCTCTCTTATCATAACGATGATTCTTTGGTTGTGGGTTATCAAGATCAACAACAGGTTCAATATCTACATCATTGTTTTTGCTAGGGTGAGCATCAACATGAACATCATTATTAGCATTATCATCAGGTTCATGTTCATCTCCGGATTGTGTTTCAGCATCAGAGATAGAAGTATTATTAGGATTCTTAGGTGTTTCTACACTAGGTTCACTAGAAGTTTGCAAAGTCCTATCATTCTTATTTTTCTTCTTCTTAAAAGAACTAGGAACATCTAGATTATTATTCTGAGAATCTTGTTCAATTCTTTTAGGGTGGCCTTCAGGATACAAAGGTTCCAGAGTCATTCTACCAGTTCTAGTAGCCACTATAACGACAAAGTCATTTTTATTATTCCATTCATTAAGCAAATCATTTTGAGCTTTGAGTACTTGCTCAGCTTGAGTAGCAACCATAGAAGCATATTTGCTAATGCGGTGAAGTTCATCTTTAACTCTAGCCAGATTATCACCTACGCGTCCTATCTCGAAAGCATTATTCTTTAACTCTCTACCAACATAAGCATTAAAACATTCTTTTCTAGCCATAAATTCATCAAATTCATCTAAGCATGGGACATGAAATTTAGTAGATTGTATTTCAACTTTATCATATCTATAGAGAGAATTTACCTTTACTACCTGTGTCGGGTTATCAAGACAATGTGGTTCTTCAGGCGGTAAATTAAGACCATGTATTTCTTCAATAGGTGGTAAATTCTTAACATCTTCAGCTTTAATACCTTTTTCTATCATTGATTTCTTTGCCTCTTGCATATCTTCAGGACTGAGAAATAAAACACCTCTCTTCTTCGGAGTGGGTTTAGGAATAGGCTCAGGAGTTGGCTCAATTGGTTCAGGTATTACTTCAGGAACTGGCTCGGGAAGAGTCCAATTATTTTCATTAGTCAACATATTATTCAATAATATTTCAGCTTCATCGACTGTTCTTTCCCTGAAAACACAACCAGCACAACTATCCAAGTACTCCTTTGAAGCATCGGTTAGTCCATTATAAAAGATATCAAGTATTTCATGTTTCTTAAGAGGATGATCAGGCAAAGCATTAAGTAACCGGAGAAGCCTCCCCCAAGCTTGTGGGAGACTCTCTTCTTTGATTTGCACAAAATTATATATTTCCCGCAAAGCAGCTTGTTTCTTATCAGCAGGGAAAAATTTAGCAGTGAAGTAATAAATCATATCCTGGGCACTACGCACACAACCAGGAGCAAGAGAATTATACCAAGTCTTAGCATCACCCTTCAATGAGAACGGAAATATCTTAAGGATATATAAATAGCGAGACTTCTCATCATGAGTAAACAGGGTGGCTCTATCATTCAACTTGGTAAGATGTGCAACAACAGTTTCAGATTCAAGGCCATAAAAAGGATCGGATTCAACTAAAGTAATAATATCAGGATCAACAGAGAATTCATAATCCTTATCAGTAACATAGATAGGTGAAGTAGCAAAAGCAGGATCGGGTTTCATTCTAGCATTAAGAGACTGCTGCTTCCATTTAACTAATAATTTCTTCAGATCATTTCTATCATTGCAAGCAAGAATTTCCATAGCAGCTGCTTCATTCATAACATAACCCTTAGGAACAACAGGTAATACATAATCATTGGGGGAACGTTCATCATCGCTATCATCAATAATAGGTTCTTCAATATTTTCATTCCCCCTAACTCTAGAAAGTTGTTCATCTAGAGATTCACCTAATGGGAAAGTAGTATCACGCATAGAAGTAGTTTCATCATGCATAGAAGAAGTGGCATCATCAATAACATGCGACATATCAGAATTCATAGCAGTAGCAGGTTTAGGTGTCGCAAGCCTACTAATAACATAAGGAGAATCTAGTGCAGAGCTAGATGGCAGTTCCTTACCTCCCCTCGTAGTTGAGGGCAAAATCTTGGTCTTAGCGTCTTTCAAGGTCTTCATAGTGATCAACAGATATAAATCCCAAGTGACTCAGAGAATAGTGCTATGCTCCCAGGCAATGGCGCCAGAAATTAGTCTTGATAACCCACAAGTGTAGGGGATCGCAACAGCTTTCGAGGGTGAAGTACAACATAAATTTATTGATTCTACACAAGGGGAGCGAAAGAATATTCTTGAGTATTAGCAGTTGAGTTGTCAATTCAACCACACCTGGATAACTTAGTATATGCAGCAAGGTATTTAGTATCAAAGTAGAATGACAATAATGGTAACAGTAGCAACAATAAAGATAAATGTTTTTGGGTTTTTGTAGTAGTTGTAACGGTAGCAAAGGAAAAGTAAATAAGCGAAGAACAATATATGAACTCGTAGGCCATGGATCAGTCATGGATAATTATGCCGAATGTGATTCCTCATGCAATAGTTATAACATAGGGTGATATAGAACTAGCTCCAATTCATCAATGTAATGTAGGCATGTATTCCGTAAATAGTCATACGTGCTTATGGAAAAGAACTTGCATGACATCTTTTGTCCTACCCTCCTGTTGCAGCGGGGTCCTTACGGAAACTAAGGGATATTAAGGCCTCCTTTTAATAGAGAACCGGACCAAAGCATTAACACATGGTGAATACATGATCTCCTCAAACTACGGTCATTACCAAGAAGTATCCCGATTATTGTCACTTCGGGGTTGTCGGATCATAATACATAATAGGTGACTATAGACTTGCAAGATAGGATCAAGAACACACATATATTCATGAAAACATAGTAGGTTCAGATCTGATATCATGGCACTCGGGCCCTAGTGACAAGCATTAAGCATAGCAAAGTCATAGCAACACCAATCTCAGAACATAGTGGATACTAAGGATCGAACCCTAACAAAACTCACTTGATTACATGGTAAATCTCATCCAACCCATCACCGTCCAGCAAGCCTACGATGGAATTACTCATGCACGGTGGTGAGCATCATGAAATTGGTGATGGAGGATGGTTGATGATGACGACGGCGATGAATCCCCCTCTCCGGAGCCCCGAACGGACTCCAGATCAGCCCTCCGGAGAGAGATTAGGGCTTGGCGGCGGCTCCGTGTCGTAAAACGCGATGAAACTTTCTCTCTGATTTTTTTCTCCCCAAGACGGAATATATGGAGTTGGAGTTGAGGTCGGAGGAGGTCCAGGGGGACCACGAGATAGGAGGCCGCGCCCTAGAGGGGGGGGGCGCCCCCTTTCTCGTGGACAGGTTGTGGGCCCCTGGAATTAATTCTTTCGCCAAAAATTGTTATTAATTCCAAAAAGTGCCTCCGTGGATTTCCAGGACATTCCGAGAACTTTTATTTTCTACACATAAAACAACATCATGGTAGTTCTGCTGAAAACAGCGTCAGTCCGGGTTAGTTTCATTCAAATCATGCAAGTTAGAGTCCAAAACAAGGGAAAAAGTGTTTGGAAAAGTAGATACATTGGAGACGTATTAGTTTCCCCTCCGATTTCTATTAAAGAAACCACCACAGAACCAACATGATCAACTAACCCTAGGCATGATCAATTAAACCGTATTATGACTGTGCCATGGTAGATTTGAAGCTGCAAAACGGAGAAATGATATTTAGCATCCATTGTTTGCTTCGAACTAAGAACTAAATTCTAAGAGCTAAAAAGAAAGTAGAGTAACCAAGTTAAGATCTATTTTCTGGTTGAGACCAAAAAGATGAGGAGATATGAAGTACCACCTCTCTTGCGGCGTCGTGTAGACATCGGGGGTGCGATGGCCGTCGGTGGCGTCGAAGCAGATCTGCGATGGTAGACGGGCGCATCGGGGGATAATTCCCGTTGCGGTGGAAGAGAAGGTCGTCTGAGAAGCCCCGGCAAAGAGGACGACGGCGCCGATGGAGCGAGAGGACGCGATGCAAGGCTATTGGTCCGTCGCCATGGATGATAAACGTCAATCTCTAGTAGTGGACGACGCGGTCTTGGTAGGCGCTCCGGCATGGTGGAGGACGGTGGTGATAGATGTGGTGGAGGACGGTGGCGATGGATGGGGTGGCGGACGGAGGCTGGTGTGGGGATGGTGTTCTAGCGCAGACGATGCATGAATGGGAAAATGGAGGGAGAGGTATGGGGATCCATGTTTTTGGGACGCGCCTGTCTGAAATATGGGAAGTTACGAACTTAGCCCCCATTTAAAATTTGGACGTCTCATTGGTTGGGGATAGGACGGTAATCTCGCATCTCGCCAATATTTCCCTAGAGCGATTTCGGGCGATGAGAGGGTGTTTGGCGCCCATGGTTGGTGCCCATGGTGTATGAACAGGGTTGATAGGTAGGGCGGTTGTGTCACGTCTGAGTGAAGTTACAAACCTGCCCCTATTGAAAATATTTGCCTACATTGATATCGGCCGAGTGAAGTTTGTTTTGCTGCCCATCGTGTATGAATGGGGAATGGAGGGAGAAACAGACGTCTTTTGGACGAGCTTGAATCAAATGTGTTTTGCCGCCCATGTTTGACGCCCATCGTTTCGGAATGGGCTCAGAGGCGGTCGTGTCACGTCTAATTGAAGTTACTAACCTACCCCTATTTAGAGAAGTGGAAATCGGGTTGATGGATTGTCCTTGTAATGGGTAGACAGTAATTTCCATCTCCCAAACACTTGGCTTCGGGAAACCGACGTGGGAGTCGACATTTTGCTGCTTCTTTTGAATATTGGGACAATAAGCATCCATGTTTACCCTCCCAACTAAATTCGAATCCATTTTGTATTCCTGTATGAATCTTTATAAATCATTCTATGTGTTTTTATATATATCTTCAAAAGTACGACAAAGATGTATTCCACTGTCATATATGAATATGGTTTCCAAATGCCGATACTCAAATTCAGAAGCTAGAATCTAGTTTAAGGTGAATTCAAATATTTGGAACACTTCATGTCCAACTCAAATGTCACACGCAGCATAATGTGTACTCCCATTTAGGTATGTACACAAGCGATGTAGCAAGATTCAAATACCGAGTCAATCAACCAAGAATGTACAGAACTAACAGACATAAAAACACTTATAGAGTATGGATCAATAATATCAACTAACATACATAAGCCAGGCCGCTGTACTTTTTTTTTGCTATGACAACATCCTCTTTTTAGACAGCATCTTGGCCCTTTCCGATGCGTGCCAATTATGGTCCATCTATACTACTATCATTGTTGAATGCACATTCAGCCCGATTGGCATATTTGTAGGTCTGGCAGAACAATCCGAATTAAATGTCTCCGAGTCTTATCAATTCATACAGACTTGTGCTCAAATAAAATTACAAACCGAAAAACAAAAAACAAAAAACAATTATTACATGATCTCTAGAACAAATGGTTTAATTGATTACATGAATAAACAACACAAAGGTTATTCAACGATGGAAAGAACATTTCCCCTATGATTTACCAAGTGGGAATTTAATTTCCTTGTTTCCTTATGGACCTTAACAATGTGGTCAGTCTCAGCTTGCTTCGTTTTGAAATCCACCAAATATTTAATGGTTGTCTTGAGTACTGCTTGCGATTGTGTTGTTTGCTTCCTCAACATGTCAACTTCATCTCTGAGTGCAGAAGCAGAATCTCTTTCTACCACTAGTTTAGCCTCTAGAGCATCAACAGTTGGCAGTTCATAATGCACGATTGGGCCGGTCACACTGTTGTGGGATGATGCAACGTCCATGGGGACCTTGCTCTTCGATCTTGAGCTAACCTATTTTGCCACTAAAGTTTCGATTGGATTCAGAAAAGTTGAAGTTAGCAAAACATCTCAACTGGGAGTTATAACAGCAAACCAGTTAAACACACAAGGAATTAAAGAGTTTCAATTGGATGCTGAAAAGTAGTTATTAACATCATTGTAACCCGCTGTTGCAGCAGCAAAGCAGTTAAACAAACAAGTAGCTATTTAAGTTAAGGAAACAGGTAATTCTTAATAGTAAGTATCAAACACAATTGAACAATTTTGCAATAAATGGCAAACTAAAATCCCGAGAAGCAGATAACTGAACTTACGGTAGTTCTTTGTACAGGCACACTGCAACTTATTTTTCACTTACAAGGTTGTACAAAGGAGTCCATGGCATCAATTGCTCGGATACACAGTCCCAATACTTCTTTCTTCCCACACTGCATTGGTAAGTCGAATCATTAATCTGGTAAGATGGTGCGTCCTTGATATGTTATATGAGGACGTGTAGTCAGACTAGTTGTATCCACACACATCACACTTGCTTTTACTGTATATTTCATGCGATTACTTTTGGCATATCAAGATCTACGCAATCTACAATACGATGAAAAGACTGGCATCTTTCACATTATTGGCGAACTCAGTTCATAGAAACAAGCAATTCTACCATTCTATGGGAATATCAAAAGCGTCACTGGAATATTTTTCACTACCCAATCATACACACAAAAAGGGGCGGCGCCACCATAGGGGCTAGTATGGGCGGCCGCCTCCGGTGGCTGGAAAGTATGCACCTAGTTTGAGTCGTCCAGGTTGGCCCATGCTAGTTTTGTTCGTCGCATCCCACGAGCAGGCAATGTAAAAAATGAAGAAAAATATTTCAATTTGGATGGGCCAATAACATAAGTGCAAGGATGCCCTATAGCAGGCTCGCGGCCAAAACGAGCACCTCCCATATCGATCAACAACAGGAAAAATCCCAATTCATTCGCTTCAGCCTCCAGTCTGGTTTGCTACTAAGATAGCTGCTGTAGGACAGACCGATACAGTACTTCCTCGCGCCCTTGTTGGATGGCGGTCGCCGGGCTTCAAGCGAACGGAAGGACAAGAAGTTGAAGATCCAACCCTGGGTCTAGCCTACGTGGGAGGCAGCGGCGGCAGCACGGGCATGGCATCGAGCTTGCGCAAACCGACAGTCGCAGCATGCAAGAGTAGCATGTAGGTACATCACATCCCTGATTTTATCTAATTCAACTCTTCAATTTCTGGCCAATATTTATACCTGACGGTGTTGTAAAACTGCTTGTATGTAGGGAATCTAAGAGAAAATGAAACCAATTTCTACTTATTTTATAACTCCCGCAATCATTACTGAAGTGAGTGAATCTGATGTATCTAATCAAGTTTCCGGTGCAAACATACAAGCTCATGTTGTTCTTGAGCCTGAAGTGTCTAATGAACAGACTGCTAATGAAGGATTTGATGCAAACATTTTACATGCTCCTGGTGATGAACATATAGTGTCTAATGAGGGATCTAATGCAAGCATTTTGCAAGCTCATTGAAGGATTTAGTGTCTAATGATGATCTGCTATGTTGAGAGAGACAGAGATTTGCAGGCATTGATGACAAGCAAATTATAGTGCATTTTCATAGCTTGAGGAAACGTCGAGGCCATCTACCAGAAAGTCCCCATATCATGACAACATAGCATAAATACTTTTCTAATCTGTTGTTTGAAACTATTGGCATACTTGTGCAGGATAGATATATTGATATGCAGTTTGCGCTCTGGTTATAGGTGCATTTACACTTCGATATTTTCATCCAGAGAACGAATAATTCAAGTAGGTACAGACCATGTTTGTAGTCCTTGTACACCATGTTGAATTTTATGTGTTTTGGTGCTTGCATCATTTAGTGTTTATAATTTGAACTACTTTGGATCATTAGCTGGTTTTCAAAGTGCATGTAGCTTCACATTTCCCAAGTTATGTTGATTTCCGGAGTGCAAGTGCCTTCATATTTTTTAAGTTAAATGTTCGCCCCTGGTAACTTGAATTCATGGATCCTCCACAGCACACAAATCATACACGAATGCCAGTATGAATTAAATGAAATGCATGGACTTACGCTAGCTCGTTGTACAGGATCATTGTAGCTCTGCTTGCCTTTGGGATGTTCCATGTACAAGTCCATGTTACCACTTGCTTGGATGTGCAGGCCTTGTGATCCTTGCATCCCCCTCTGCATTTTTGACACGGTGAATGGTTCATCAAATAAGAGGAATCGACCTTGATGTTGTACTAGAGGACATATACATACAAAGTTATACGAGTGTGCAGGATGTGTACCAGATCTCGTAGCGCCGTCATGTTTCACTAAAAAATGGATTTGCTTGTTTCAAATGATATCTCTAGAAGAAATAAGAGTTAATGTCAGAGTTGCATAGGCGGCTCAGCTAAGAGAGCAGTGAAAGGATATCCAAACATCGTCGGAACAATGCACAAGGGAGTGATGTGTGGATACCTAGTTCGGGCCGGTGTTTGGGCATGCTTGCCTAGCTAGAGTGAGGGTCACTTCAGAGCTGTTGAGGGTGATGCGCTGGCGTTGGCTGGCCGCGCACGGATGGAGATCTTGAGTGGAAGCGGAGCGCTACGATGCGGTGGACGAGACCATTGGTGAAGCCCCAACGGCCTCGGGGGGCGGAGGTGCGATGATGTGCTCGGTGAAGTAGCCCTGGTGAGCTGGGAGACGACGTCGGTGAAGTGCACCTGATGCGGTGGAAGTCGGTATCTGTGAGGCGCGGCGGTTGCGGCGGCCAACATTGTCGGTGGACCACTAGGTGCGGTGGACGATTGCATAGATGAGGTAGCTCTGGTGCAGTAGTGAAGCGCGACCGTCGTCTTCGTCGTCGTCCGGCACAGAGGTGCGGAAACAGACGAGACGAGGGGCGATTCAAACTTTGCTTGGGTTGGCGGCGAATTAGGGATTTGAGCAATCTGGGCGCGGAAGGGGATGGTGGAGAAGCGAGATTTTGCAGGGCTAGAATTGGGGCTGACAGATATTTAAATCTCAAACGTGGAAGCGCAAACTTATTTTGTCGTTGTCCTATTTTTGTGGGGAGGGGGGTGGGGGAGTGGGGGAGGGAGGGGGTGGGTGGCTGGGTGCTACGCGTCCGTCCGACACACGCGACCACCCCGACACGACCCTGGTCTGCCTGGTGCGCCTACATTTGAGAATGGACACGAATCTTCTTTCATTTGCAAACGAATCTGTATGTATTACCATGAGTGTGTTTTCCTTGCAATAATTAGTCATTCGAAACGAGATACTCCCTCCGTTCACTTTTGTAAGTCGTTTCAGACAACTTAAAATGAACTATTTTGCACATTGTATGAAATGTCTTCAAGGTCTTATAAAAGTGAACAGAGGTAGTACTATAAATTAATTAGTGAGTTATTTGAAAAAAAGTTGAAACGGTATCCACGATATCCACGCTAACGTGGATTAGAGTCTGTGACACATAATTAGTTATTTCAATTAGAGTGTGTGTCACGTAGCGATCTCCAATTCTAACGTGGATTTCGCATTTCATTGTATCCACGCTACTTTTTTAATACAAATTAATATATATATATGATGAACACCATGGTAGTGAGAAAACTTTTGGATGGAGTCAAACATATGACCTACAAAATAGCACAACAAATTTAGTCAATGTCTACTTTTCGAAACCTAGTATGGCACGAATTCGAAATAATTACCCGTATGCATGGTCCTCAGTTCAAATATTACAATGTACACCGAATTGAAACATCAATATTAAGTCTCTTACTATGTACATTCAAATGTTGTTTTTAGCCCCCCCCCCTCGGTACAAATGCTACATACTTCCTGTATCGGTCAATCTTCCTCTCCTAACCAGCTTAGGAAGCTACCGGTTTCCAACACACGTTCATTCTTTCTCTCCATGTTTCGATCTCTAAGTCTCTCAACTACACAACCCTTTTTTCCACTCTGTTACCAAATGTATTTACCTCACACATGCGCCATTGCACCCCATGCCAATCCCTCTCTCTCTCTCCCTCTCCCTCTCACCTTCTCGCGCTAAATACATGCATTGCCTATCTAGCCCCCCAACCTCTCGTGCGCATGCACGCACATTGTCTATCTAGGTCACTCCCTCGAGACTGTCTCACTCTTTCGTCCGCACTGGCGGCCACCCTCTCTCAATCTCGCTCTCTTTATTTGAGTCTCGTTTAACCTCGTTTTCTTTCACACACAAATGATATATCTCCCTGTTCGGGCCTCGATCGACACACTCTATACTCTCTCACAAAGATTGTCTATCTAGGTCAGTCCATCCAAGACGCCCCCACTCTTTCGACCTCATGGCGGGCCACACTCACTCAATC